>NW_027151055.1:0-82946 GCF_018691715.1 Phytophthora cinnamomi | reverse complement strand
GTGCATTTCATGGTTGTTGGTGCGGAACCACGACCAAGACATCACCACTACGATTCACGTTCGACACACTCTAAAACGAGTAGCGGGACTTGATGTTCTCGAGCACGCGGCGAACCATCCACCCGTCCGATGGGGTGACAGTGGCAGCGGTACCCGAGTCCATGATGCAGGCTGGGAAGTCGGTTTGGGCTTGTCCGTTTCCTCGTAGAAGTCTGGTAGTCCAGACCGTGGCCGATCTCGTGAGAACGATCAAAGTCTGATCCTGGTCAGGGTGTGGCTAAAGTTCTCAGCGTTCACGCGCTGACCCCAGTCGCCACCGGCACCGCCATCCATGTTTTGTGTCGGCCAGAGCGACATGTCGAACGGCGTGCCCTCGCACGTGCTCGTGTCCGAGTTCAGGGCCCGTTCCTGGTGCTTGTAGCAGGCAGTCGGGCACTGCGGGACGCCATCGACGTCCCTTGTCGCTCAGTGTAGATCTTGCCGAGAGAGTCATCGGATCACTCGAAAAGCGAGGCATCGCGTGCCGCCCAGCCGACGATTTTGACGTTGATTTTGTTGTACGGCCAGCAGTCGTAGCCGATGAGCCACTGGTTCCATGCCTTGAACTGGCGGTTCAGCATAGCCTCGAACTTGGACGTACGCTCTTGAGAGCCTGTCCTTGCTGTCCCAGCGGATACAGTAGTTGAGCGATCCCTTGTTCGTCACGAGCTGGTCGAAGATGATGTTTTCGGAGCCCGGCACGTATTTGCTCATACGCTCCGTCCAAACCCAGTCAACTGTTTCAGTTGGGACATAGGCGTTCGGGTTGCCCACCACGCACTTAACACTGCCCGATGTGATGTCGCCCAACGTCTCGCCTCCGGTGGTGACATTGGCGGAAGGAGCAGCCGAAATGACCGATGACGCGGTAAGACCAGCGATGGCAATGGCAGCAAGACCACGGCGGGTGGAGTACGAATACGAAGAGTTGGAGGATGACTGCATCGCGTGGCTGGTGATACTGTAGGAAGAAAATTGGAGAATGACAATACGCTTTTCTTGAATAAATACATGGAGAGGCGCCTTGGGCTTCACTCCGGCTTGTCCTGCGTTCGGCAGCGGAAGCGCTTCCAGCGATGAAGCAACTTGCATCACCGCAAGAATGCTTCAAGCAACTACCATACCATATTGAAACTAAGAATACTCTTCGCAGTGTTGACAATCGCTGACCACCTCTTATCGCTCAAGTCGCAGCGTGTGTTATTGTACATGCTACATCGGCAGGCCTCTTAAAATTAGGCAGAAATACCTACCTACCTAATTTGACCTCGATTAGGCATTTTGGGAAAGGTCTAAATAGGTAGTTCTTAAGTAGTTCGATACAAATGGCTCAAAATTCAACTTAGGCAGGCAGGTGGTATACTTTATTCAAGTGAATTGTCTTAGCTACGTGGACTCCTAGCGACGCGTTCAGCTAGATCGAGCAAAAGAAGTACTGCAGCGACTGGAGTTGGCCTTCCATTGCATAGTTGGTTAGAGCTGTTCTCTGCGGGTTCTTGATGGGGATCCATTTTTGTCGCTGTTGTAGAGGGGTGATTTTAGTTTGCACAAGGGCAGTGTTGACAGCGGTTTGCACCAGTGACTTTAGGCTGTGGTGCGGTCTGTTGGTACCCTCTCCTTGATCCTTTTGTCTTCCCCATTCGTGCTAGGAGGTGGAGAGCGCCGAAATGTGGAATGCACAGGCAGCGACGCGAATAGACTGCGAGCTAGGGTGGTTTCAGGCATGTCCGCAATTAGGTATTTTGAAAAAATAGGATAAGGCATTTTGCACTTTCCCTTCACACACTACCTAATTTTGAGAGGCCAGAAGAGTACGCGTGACACACAACCACCATATGTATTAATACGTGTTCGTGTAAGTCTGCGGCAGCACATCAATTGTGGGTTATCGCAACAACGTGCTGTGCCAGCACACTAAAGCGCAGCGTCTGTGGCAAATGAACGATTCCCAATCGGCGACACGAACAGGGGGCGGTTAGGTAGGGACTAGCCAACCAGCAGCACCCAGCAGCAGGCCACACTGACCAAGGTGGGCTGCACTCTCGCTTATTTAATGCTATTCATAATGCTGCTATGGTGCCACTTAGCTATATATGTGCAGCGTAACTGGTTACGCGAACACGTAAATCATTCATTCATTAATAATTCTGCCTAAGATTGTGAGCGACTCGCCTAACTCCCGCGATCAGCATGAGCAAGCAAATCGACGGGGATACGGCGGTCTAACTTATTAGACGAGTATCGGTCATGTTTTGGGCGTGGTTGCGTTACAGACAACGACAGATTGGAGCGGTAACAAAAGCTTGAGCTTCACCCAGAAGAGTTTGATTGGGAGAAAATGTGGATAATCAATAACCTTCCCTGAAAAACACAGATCCGTATTATGTGTTTTTATAAAAGGGCTCTCGGCGGGGAGTCCTCCCGTTTTATAGCCCTCGATGCGCAGGCACGCACGACCAACCGTACAGAGATTTAATCCACCAGAACCCACACACCAGGCTTGAGGCTTGCTCTGGTGGGGATGCCTGTGGCTATCCGACCCATTTCGGGACCGGGTTCTGATACCCCTCATTACACTATGGGGCATTTTCGGCACTTAGGGCCTCCAGCCCACCCAACTATCCTACACCGGGGCGCGAGTTGGCAGGGCGGACCACTCCACGGAGTGGCTGCTCGTCCAAGATATTGCCTATCTCCGGCCTCCGTGGAAAGTCCCGCACTCGGCGGGGATCGATCCCGGTACCTCCCGGTCTCCGCGTCAGGGTTTGACCACTGGCCCACGGGGATCTGTACGACCAACCGTACAGAGAGCACCGGCTATAGTGGCGCCGGCTATACATGAAAATCGACTTTCAGTGAGATCCCAAATCGTGACTATAATAAAATCAAGTGAAACAGGCTATTAGGTTGTAAGAATGTAAGAGAGCTCCCCCCACCAAACCAAAACCACACGTTGTAAGCAGGGATTGACAGTAACACGAATTTTCCCGAAACTACTATATTAATAGGGCGGTTGTGTCTACCGACTTACTGGAGTAAAATTACTATAATTTCAGGGGATCTCCGTTACTATAGTAATATTACGGTAGTAATGTCCCAGTAATTCCTAGTAGATTCAGTGCTCGACCTCCTGCATCGTCAGACCTTTGTATTTATCGCTGTCAAGCTCCATACGACGGATTCCTGCTCGATTACGCTTGAGAAGGACCTGCATTTCCGCACGTTCGTTGTCGGTTCTCGTCCGAAGGCTGCTCATCACAAATCCCCCTGTAGAGAAGACGCGCTCGAGGAACGCGTTGGAAGGGCTGCGTCCTACCCAAACGCGTGCTAAGGCCGCGATAGATGAAAACTTCACGCGACCGACATCGCGAAACCAACGAAGAATGTCCACATGCTCGCAGAGGGCCTCCACACACCAGCAAACTACTCCATTTCGACGAACCATCAACAAAGGAGCAAACTCGTTCTTGTTCACCCCCTCTTTCGCTGATTTCTGCAGTGCCACGGCGGTCCAGTCCACCGAGTACTCAAGCCACCTTTGCAGAACGTTGTCGGCTTACTGCAAAGGTGCTGAACTCCACGCTTGCAGACACCACACGGATCGGTCGTCGTCAAATCGGCGAACGAACAGTCGGGGTTAACGCACTTCATGGGGATGAAGGGTGGCAGGCCGAGAGGGTTCTTGGTCGTTGCTGGCGGTTCTGGTGTTGCTGTAAACTTGCAGAATGAGGGCTGAGAAGTCTGGATCGGCAAGACTGGCGTCACCGGCTTGCTTGTGTGACGATTGAGCTCTTGCAAACGCTGCCCGGACCCAGACACCCAACAAGTCGCCCTATCAGTCTCCAATCAAGCAGTGATTCACATGAGCTTGCATGGGACCGAACCAGAATTCCTGCTTTGTGGAAGCGGGGATTGCCACACGCCTCTGGATTTCTTCAAGTGCGCGACAGCAGTTGATAATAATAATCTGAGTTATTGTGAAAACCGGTGATTTTGTCACTCCGTATAGCTCTGTAAATCGGGGCTGTGAGCAAAAACGATACGTGGTAATTTGTACTGAATAAGAAGTTAATGTGGGTGCTAATCTGAGTAAGTCGGCTTAAATAGGAGTTGGGAACTGGGCTCTAAAGCCATCTTGTCAGAACAGAGTGGTGAGGGAGAGAGACAGCGGAGACACGATGTATGCCGCAGAATTTCGTCGCCACGTTGTGTCGCCTGCCTGATTTTCCCTGACAGCAAATGAGAATAGCTCCAAGCAGAGCGGCCCTGTGTCCTTGCGATGCCGCTGGAAGTTGGATCGGACCGTGGCCATAACGGCAGTCCAATTTGACTCAGTTAAAGCCACCCAGCCCTGCTGAGTGGCAACTTGACTTGGCTTAGCGTAGAGATTAGTATCAGGGCGCAACGTTCTAATATCGAAAGCAACTAGCGCGGCTACGATGCGCTCTTCCGCTCTCGCGTAAAGGTCATCAAAGCTGCCCTCTGGGTCGAAGCGAAACTCCGCGTCCTCGACACGGACGCTGGTTCTGCTCGTCCTGTTTATTCCTCCTATTTTGACTGATATATTGGCTAGTGTTTGCATAGCCGCTTGCTCGGTGGATCTATTTGTGCGGACTTCCTCGGAATGTCGAGGTTGGAGCTGACATTTCAGCCTATTTAGAGACCAAATCGATTCCGACTCTAAAATAGCTTTGACGCGATGCTGCATAAGACCAATTATAATTAGGGGTACCCAATTCTAAATAAGGGACGGATCGAAATAAATAAGGGTTCCCGTCTCTAAATAAGGCACTAAATCAGCCGATTTACTATCCGATTAGACATTCTGATTGCTTTTCACAATACTAGTTGCTACAGTAATATCAGTTGGTATAATACCTCGTCCCAGATTCCTAGTTACTACATCATTTTGAACATCATTTTAATATAGGTATCAGTGGAGTAGTACTTTTAATCGAATTACTGTCAATCCCTGGTTGTAAGAGGAGTGGGGGACAAGTGGCTCACTATTGAAAAGGGAGACCAGTGCGTACCTAAAAGCGTCCTAATCCTAAGGATTTCCCCTAAAATATCATGTGGACCACATTATTATTAGGACTGGAAAACAAGTACCGTAAGTAACATTACAGCGCAAGACTCACTCTGTGCATTCACGAATAGCCAACACCCGCCGATTCGGCGGGGGCGTGTCTGCGCGAGCGAGCGCTGCAACCCGATTTTTTTTCTAGACACCGCGCCTGGATTGTGTCAGCGAGCATGAACGCTAGGCCAGAGCGCGACAGTGAAAAACGGAGCTTGGCGATCTAGAACTGCTGATATCTAGATTAGATTTATTGGATCCATTGAGCGCGCCGGGCTACGTCGCTGTTGAAGATGCTGTTGAGAACAACCCACAGACACAAGCGAGCCGTCTTCGAGTGACAGGTGTTTTCGCACGGCGAGGCACTAGTAGCAGCGCAAAAGCTCCAGATCTACATGTTTACCAACGGATTGCGGGACACCAGCGTTGTCAACGCCACCAGGAGAATGGTAGTCACCTCTAAGTGCCAGGCCTCGATCACCTCGTACTTCCATGCGGAATAGTAGTATGTTAAATGATTGGTTGTTACCATGCGGAATAATAGTTTGTATGTTAAATGATAGGTTCTACCTTATAGTAGCAATACATCTGTAAAAGAGCTTCGGGAGTTGGTGACCAAACACCTCCACTATAACCGGTGTTCTCTGTATTTCGGAGCTACACCATTTCCCACCCTACTTGCAAGTTTTTTAAAACAAGGTACAAATGAGTGGTCCATGCAATTTTTAACTTAAGACTACGTTTTCTGGCGATTTCAAGAAAGATATTGAGGAACGCTTGTGATGTTGGTGGCAAATGCCGAGGTGAGTTCATTAAAGTTACCAAAGTTGTCCTACTTGTCCTTCTTAACTTTACTCCCTTCTTGTCCTTCCTGTTGTCCTTTCGCGTGGGCTTGTGCAAACACCGCTTCCTGCTCCCTCGAACCAACCAAGCCGACCACCCCATGATCGGCTAATAGGAAGCGTTCTAGGGCGGTTCAGGGTGAACCGTTTTACACGGTCCGAACCTTGCTAGCGGTACGTTTCAACACTCCCACTCACCGCTACTGCACTGTGATCTTTGCCTTGATCCCGCTGGCGTCCCGGAAGTACTTGAGCATCTCCTTCGTCAACACGTCGGCCAGCTGATGCTTCGTGTCGATGTAGTCCACCTTGACCGTTCCGCGTTCCATGTTCTCGCGAATAAAGTGGTGTCGAATATCCACATGCTTCGTTCTAGCATGGTACCCAGCGTTTTGCGCCAATGCAATCGCTCCTTGATTGTCTTCCCACATCTGCATCTCATCCACTTGCTCCTTACCCATGTCTTTCAGCATCGCATGCGTCCAGAGCACCTCTTGAACGCACATACACAGGGCCATATACTCGGCTTCCGCAGAGCTGAGCGCAACCGCTCTCTGGAACTTGGACTTGAACACTACCGGACCGTTCTCGATCCTCACCATGACGCCCGACACGGAACGCCTATCATCGATGTTGCTTTCCCAATCGGCGTCCGTGAACGCTTCAACCGTGATGTTGCCAGCGCCGCGTTGGTACATAATACCGTGCTCCCGCGTTGTCTTCAAGTAGCGTAGCACGCGAACAACAGCTCTCCGATGCTGCAGACCGGGGTTCTCGAGGTATCACCACAGTTGCGTCACCACACAAGCGATGTCCGGTCTGGTGAATGTCATGATGTCCATCAGACACCCAATGAGGGAACGATATCGCCGCGACTGCATCTCAGCTCGCTCCTTGACCGTTCCAGGTTACTGTGTCTTCGTCAGCTTCTTTCCTGACACACACGGGTTGTCCGCAGGTTTAGCGTTCTGCTGACCGAAGCGTTCCACAACGTCGTCAATGTACCTTGTCTGCTTGATCATAAGCGTTCCAGCAGTCTCGTCGTGATCAATCTCCATACCCAAGATGAACTTCGCCGTACCCAGCTCCTTCATCTTAAATGCGTTCTTCAGCCCATCCTTCACTTCACGGATCTTATTGCTCGTCTTCGCAGCGATTATCAACGTACAAGCACACGTAGATGTAACTGTACTTAGAACGCTTGACGTAGACACACTGATCCGCTCCAAAGCTCTTGAAACCGTTCTTTAAGAACACACGATGAATGGTCTTATTACACGCGCTTGCCGCTTGCTTTAAACCGTAGATAGCTTTGTTCAGCACGCATACGTTGTCAGCACCGTTGCCAATTCCAAGTGGTACCTCCATGTACACACGGACCGTCAAGTCACTGTTCAGGAACGCTGTATCCGCGTCCAACTGTTCCATCACGTAGCCATCTGCCATGCATACAGCCAAAACGACTCGAATCGAGTTCATATTCACGACCGGGAAGTACGTCTCGAAGCAGTCGCCACCGTACTTCTGCTTGAATCCCTTCGCGACCAACTGTGCCTGGTACCGAATCACGCGACCGATCTCGTCATGCTTCTTCGCGAATACCCACCCACTCCCGATGTTACACTTATCCGTTCCACGTGGTACTAGCGTCCACGTTCCGTTCCGTTCATGAGAGAGCAACTCGGCGTCCATTGCACCCATCCAGGCAGCAGCTTCAACACTAGCAATTGCCTGTGCGTATGTTTCTGGCAGATCCGTTGCTTCCGTAATCCTTGCCGCATGCGCCAAGGCTGCTTCCGCGATGAGACCGTCCTCATCGATCCTCGGACGCTTCGGAGATGGCGGTCCATCGCCATCTTCCGACTTCCGTTCCTCGTCATTTTCATCACCGTTCCCCAAGAGAAAAAAACGGTTCCTGTGATCTCCTCGATCGTACCGGCTCGGGGTGAAATACTATGCGATCGTCCTGGAACGCTTGTGGTGGAGAACGGTACGTAGTCAACTCCAAACGTGTAGCCGCGTGTTATGGCGGTGGTAACCGCAGTACCTCCTGCTCCGACTCATCCTCGTCCATCTAACGTATTGGACAGTCTCCTCAGCAGCTTCCATCTGCTTCTCTTCGACGGGTTGGCGATCCGTCTCAACTGGGACGGTTGGTGCACCACCGTCCTTGGCCACATGGATGACCGTACCATGTTGCTGCGAGTGCGTAGCATATATTCCGCCCACCTTGCGCTCGTCCAGCTTCACTGACCGTGACGCCTTGACCTTGGACGCATCCATGTCATACACACGATATCCCTTAGCGTTCTCCGCATACCCGAGGAACACACACCTGAAGCTCTTGGGCTCGAGCTTCGTCCTCTTAGCGTCGTCAATGTGAGCGTACTCTGGCGACCCAAACACACGCAAGTGTTTCAACTGTAGCTTCACCTTGAAACCGACCTCGTTTGGCGTTACATCCGATCGTTCCGGTTTGATGGAGCAGTTAATCAAGTGCTTCATGCGTTCCGCACCACCTTTCTGCTGCGGGCTGTATGGCACCGTTTGCTGGTGCATGATACCGTTCCGACAGCACAATTCTGTGACCGTCTTGATCACAAACACCGTTCCATTGTACGAGCGCAGACGCTTCAAGCGTTTTCCCACTGGTTCACGTAGAATGCCTTGAACTCAACCACTTCGCTCTTCTTCTTCATGAAGCACGCCACAACATATCCCGAGCAGTCGTCCCGGAACGCCAACACGTACTTCGCTCGATTCTCCACTCCATCACACTACCCACTCTGCAAATGAGATCGAGTTGACTGACTACGCACAGGAATGGGTGTTTTGCCGGGCTTAACTGAAGTCTTGGTGACAGCCGTTGATTACACGGGACCAATGTACGACATCGGGATATGAGCACCGACCAACAGGAGCAACTACCGGCGTGCTGAAGAATCACGAAGGCATCATGATTGCGAGCAGGAATGCTCTGCCGCCTCCAGCGTGCGGAGTAGTATGTGATATCGATGTACAGGGGCATGCACTGATTAAGCAGAAGGCCCGCCGGACCCCTCTTCGCCATTTAGGGAAACTGTGCGAATTGCTGAAAGGGTTGCTGAAGGCCGGCCTCGTCGCATTCTCGGCCAGCCCGTGGACGTCACCCATAGTCATCGTCCTGAAAAAGAATGGTGTGGTCATTCGGTTATGTATCGACTATAAGTTGGTGAATGCTGTCGCCGAGGTTACGGAGTATGCAATGCCGCTGGTGGATGACTTGTTGACTGACATGGAGTCATGTCTCTGGTTCGGTTCGCTCGACGCAGTGAGCGAGTTCTGGGCCATTATGATGACCGAGCGAGCAAGGAAAATCCTTCGTTTGTGCGCTGGGGCACTTTGAGTGGCTACGAATGCCATTCGGCTTCAAGAACGCTCCGGTGATTTACCAGCGGGTGATTGATAATGCCCTGTGGGGGTTGTCCAGCCGAAAGGAGGATGGAAGAAATGCTCGGAGCTCATGCGTGTTGCTGACCAGGCCACCAGAGACGGTGGGCCACATGAAGCGGGACTGCCCGGGCAAGAACGGCGGGGGTGAGAACGACGCAGTATTCGCTGTGGGTGAAGAAAGGTTCGCCGGGTGGTTGATCGATGGCGGGGCGTCATCACACATGACCCCGCACCATGAGGATTTGTTCGACTATGAGGGAACGGTTACGGGCATCAAAGTGACGATCACGGACGGAGAGAAACTGCAGGTCGTCGGAAGAGGAACAGTCAAGCTGACCGGGATGGACGGTAGACGCATCAAGATGATGGACGTGTTGTACATACTGGGACTCGACAGACGGTTGCTGTCGGTGGGGAAGCTTGCGGAACGTGGTCTGAGCGTGGAATTTCAGCGTTCCTCGTGTGTTATCTAGGGGAAGACCAGCGCGGTCGCGTTGGGCAACAAGGTGGGCAAGCCGTACGTGCTCGACTGCGAGCAAGAATCGGCACGGTTCGTACAGTACGCCGGAGCTGACAGTCAGTGGGAGCTTTGGCACGCTCGCGTGGGACACCCCGGTGAGAACGCTATGGCTAAGACTCAGCGTGCTACGATCGGTTTGCCAGCCGTGGGCGTAGTGTCAAGACTTTGTGCGGTGGATGCATGAAGGGGAAACAGACTGTGAAACAGTTCTCGTCACGGTCGAAGACGAAGACATCGCGTGTGTTGGAGCTAGTCCACACGGATGTGATGGGACTGGTGAAAACGGCCAGGGGAGGTGGGAGCAGCTTGTCCGTCCGTCGAATCTATTCATGTTGGCTCGACCGAGTGGGTAGCTTGTTCTGCAATCGAAATCCCTGCTACTCCCGGCCTGATACGTATAAATCATCTGTCGACCTTCCGGCGACCCGCTCACCTCGGGACTCGTCTTCGACACTGCTTTGCGACGTCAGCAGAGATACCATGACCTCGTCGGGGGGGGGGGGGCGATCAGAGATCAAGCCGAATCCCGGCTGGGATCATAAAATCCATGCCAAGAACCACGTCCACGCCGGCATTATGGCTCATGATCCGCATCTCGGACTCATAGACCCGCTCCCATCCCAGAGTCACATTGACAAGCGCCCGTCTCAAGTATAATTAATTCAAATTATTAATAAATTCCTACGCTTCCTCATACACGTGGCACACTTGTAAGCGAAAGTAGCGAGCCAAAGTAGGCCCACTACACCTGGTAGTACTTTGTAGTCCGTCCAACGACCGACTACTTCACGTTCGTATAGGGTGTACGACCGCGGAGTCGAGAACCCCATAGACACGGAGCTGCCTATGGAGAGCTCCAACACGCCTGCAACGCATGTTGCACGCGCCGACTGCCCCCACCTGTCTGACCCAGAGTGGGAAGCCCTACAACGACTGTCAACAGTCATTGGAGAAGCGGCGATAGCTACGGTGCTGCGTACGCTATCGCCGACGGAGCAACATGATGTTGCTCTAGGATTCATCATGAAGGAGCAGCGTGATGCTGCTTCCTCAGTGACGGCGTCGTCAGGGACGACACCGCGTGCCCAATCATTGAAATTGAGTTAAGCAATTACGTGGGAAGAGAGGGCGAGCCTCTCCTTCGGCGGCTTGTCGAGCTCGACACAGCCATAGCGGCTCGACGCATCGTCGACCCGCTGTCGAAGGTCGCATTCGCCATGTCCTGTCTTGGCGGACGCACAAGGCGTTGGGCGTATGGGCGCCGACTTTCTGATCCTACGTGCTTCAGCACGTACGAAGTATTCAAAGAGGAGCTTAGACAAGCGTTTGAGCCCCCGCAAAACAAGTTCCGGTCGAGGGCGGAGTTCCTCGACCTTCCGCAGGGTAAGCATGACGTCCATGCTTACACGCAGCGCGCACGATACTTGGTATCAAATATCGTGACTAAAATAATTGACGAGGCGACTAAGGCCGTCACGTTCACGAAGGGACTTAGAGATAGGCCCATGAAGACTTATCTCTTCCGAGAGTACCCGAGTACTCTCGAAGCTGCGATTACTCTCGCAATGCAAGAAGAGTTTAGCCTGCGGCAGGCTAAACTGCATGCGAACGTGCTGAGGTCGCAACCGCGCCCGGTAGCGAGGACGGGAGGTCCGGAGCCAATGGACCTCTCGAACGCAACAACTGCTGGTTACCAGCAGCAGGGAGGTAACGTGCGATGCTGCCGTTGCGGAAGGATCGGTCACTTTGCACGGGAGTGCACAGCTCCCATGCCCCCTGAAGGTGGCCGTCGTGGCGATGCCAGGCATCGCCGCGGACCAACAAAAAACGCGAACATCCAGTAGGCGCGGGGCGCCCTACTGGTAATGCAGTCGCGCGTGCCGACATCGGGCACGCGACACTGAGGACTGCAGCCCCCAGTGAGACCAGATCTCGCTGCAAGAAGCAAGATGACAGGCCGAACCTGGTCATCTTGAAGGTAACGTCGAAGAGGGCGAGCGACTCTCTTCGCGCCCCGGTAGATTCGGGCGCGTCGAACAACTTTGTTCGACTGCGGAGTTTACCGAGTCTTGACTTCGAGGGTAAATGTACCTCGCAGTCTTCTAGAAGTTTGATTGGCAACAGGTGCCATCGTGAAAACCGAGAAGCGCGTCCTGAACGTGCGCTTCTCGTACAAACAACGGGTGTTTGTCGAACACTTTATCGTTCTGGATCTGGACGATAAGTTCGACGTGGTAATGGACATGCCGTGGCTTGCACGGCGTGATCCGGTGATAGACGGGAAGAAGCGCACGCTCGTGCGCTTCGGACGCGACAGCGGAACAGAGAGCGATGGCCCTGTTACCGCAGCGCACGCACCAGCAGGTGCGCGCGGCTTACCAGTCGAGACAGCGCTTAATGCTGTTGTCCCGGAGTGCCCAGGAAGTGCGCGAGGGCGCGCACAAGTGGGGCCCACGTTGGCGGTGCTGCCGACGTCGGAAGGTGAAGATGTGTTAGTTCCAGGAACGTTCAAATACGGATGGAAAATCGTCGACCCGAAGCGGTCAGGTCGACAACGACGCGTCGACTCCGGGAGTCGACGCACCCTCGGTAATGAGGGGCTCCGCCAATGAATAGCGTCGAGGAGACGATGACGTGTCAACTCCGGGAGTTGACGCTGCAAACAGTGCGGACGGTTGCAAACGTACCGCACTGACCCAATTTGCATGCTGTCGTGCAGCCGGGCTGCACGCCGAAGCGCCATGCGATCAAGTCGGGCTTGATATCGCGCGCCCGCGGACAGAGCCCGCCGGCGAACAATTGTCCACGGCTGGGCCTAGACCAGAAGCAGAACTGTGCGGAGCCGGGATCCGCACAACAAAAAGACGGCGCATGCGAAGAACGCTGCGCAAGGCTCGCTCCGAGACCGAGACGCTACAAGAACGTCTGCTGGGCAGACTGAGGCAGTGACGCCGGACGTCGAGATGCTAAACGTCTTGACGCGCACCGATACTGGATTCCGATATCGCGAAATCGAGCTCGCTAATCCTCCGACGACGGCGTCGGAGTTGACTTCGCTTCCAGTCATGAGCTGGAAGCGCTTCACGCGCGACTTGCACGGTGGACGCATCAAGCAGGTCTGCGTTCTTTCGAACAGCGAAAGAACGAAGCGCGAGAGGGAAGAGCTGAGACAGCTCTTCATGGGAAGTACACTGAGAGTGAAGACACTCTCAGTGCGAAGACGAAGCGAGAGCGTTTCGAGGAACAAGGTTGGGACTCGCTGAAGTCCAGTCCCTATTACGAATTGCTAAGGGAGTACAAAGACGTACTCCCGGAAGATATTCCTGTGGAGCTTCCACAGGACAAGGGCATACAGGACGAGATTGATCTCGTGCCGGGCACGACGTACTGTGTCACGCGGCAGTGGCCACTGCCGCGAGAGCAAGTAAAAGCAATCGATGACTTCTTTGAAAGTCGTCGCAAAGCAGGACAAGTGCGGGAATCAAAGTCCCCGCACAGTGCTCCGACGTTCTGTGTCAAAAAGCCACAGGGCGGATGGCGCATCGTTCATGCCTATAACAAGCTGAACGATGCGACGGTACCGGCGCAGACGCCGATACCACGAAAAGCTGTTATCATCGATTCGTTGGCCGGGAGCACCGTTTACAGTGCTCTCGACTTACGAGATGGATTCTATCAGATCCTAATGCGTGAGAGCGATACCCCTCTCACGGCAGTGAGCACGCCAAGTGGCATGCTCTGGGAGTGGCTAGTAATGCCACAGGGGCTCAAGAACGCCCCTGCGACCTTCAACAGGTGCGTGACGCACTTGTTGCCTCGGTGCGCGACTTCGCACCGAGCTACTTCGATGATGTATTCATCCACAGCCGGGCTGTGGACGGGAATACAGTCATTGAGATGCACAGGGCATCTCCGGAAACTACTTGAGCTTATGCGAAAGCATAAGCTCTACGCGAACCTGATGAAGTGTATCTTCGGGCGAGCGCGATACCCATCCTCGGGTGTCTCATAGGGAAAAATGGCGTTCGCCCTGACCCGGAAATGGTGAGAGTGACTAATGAGTGGCCAACGCCTTCAAGTGTCAAGGAACTGAGGCAGTTCCTTGGCTTGGCCACGTACTTGTGCAAGTACGTGGAGGCAGTCCCCGGTGTCGTGGTCTTCGTCGACCGCTTCAGCAAGATGATACATCTTGCTGCGGTGCCGGCAGAAGTGACCGCGAAGCAGACGGCCCGTCTGTTCGTCGACATGGTGTTCAAACACCATGGCATGCCGGCCGACATCGTGTCGGACAGAGACCCACGCTTCACAGCGCACATGTGGCAAGAAGTGTTTACACTTCTTGGGAGCCAACTTTCCATGTCGACTGCGGATCATCCGCAGACGGACGATCAAACCGAGCGCGTGAATCGCGTGCTCGTCGACATTTTGAAGAGCTACGCTCACTCGTTCCAATACTGGAGCGAGTGTTTGTCGATGACAGAGTTTGCCATCAACAACTCAGTGCATGCCTCGACCGGGCATACACCGTTCTACGTGAATGCCATGCGGCATCCACGCCTACCGAGTTTACTCGGAGTGATGGCTCCCACTTTAAGTGGGGGAGGATCTACGACTGCAATACAGCAGCCGCAGAAAACCGCTGACACTTGCACAGTGTCAGCTGCAACAATGGACAAACCACATGAGTCTGCGCAGGGCGCAGACTCCCCCAACAACATGGCCAACGACCACGGGTCTGCGCAGGGCGCAGACACCGCAAAGAACCACGCAGAGGCCGGGCCTCTAGCGGAGAGCGAGCTGAATGACTTCAGCTCGGATGCAATCAGTTTCATCACCAAAAGACAAGCCGTGATTCGGTTTGTCCAAGACACTATAGCAGCTTCTGTTGATCAACAGAAGCTGAACGCAGACAATGCGGGCAGAGGCAACACTAATGAATTTAAAGTTGGTTCATTAGTTTTGTTAGCTACACAAAACCTACCTAGACATGCAGTTTCGGATTTCGGAGCAAGCAAGCTTGCTCCGGGCTTCATCGGGCCGTTCCCTCTGTTGGCACGGCACGGCAGTGCTTGCGCGATAGACATACCGTCTAGCATGCGCCTCCATCCGACCTTTTACGTCGGACGGCTGAAGCCGTACCTGCAGCACGAGCCACCTAGCTCGGCTGACCCGAAGCCGAGGCAGGAGCCGAGGCGGAAGCGGAAGCCTTGGCCTCGGCGACGAGCAGCCTCTCCTCCAGCGCGCGGACGCGCTGGAGCAACTCCTTCATCCGGGCCCCCAATTCGACCTGGATATTCGAGGCGGTCTCGCAGACCGCCAAGACTTGGGCCTTCTGGTTCGCCCGCTCCTGCTTCAGGGCGGCGAACTCAGCGCCCTGCAGACGCTCCACGGCTGTCACCCGGTTGTGGAGAGACGTGTACGGACCAGCCCGGGGCTGATCATACCCGGGGCGTGTTCCCACCCCCGCCACCGCCGATCCGTGACGCCCGCGGCTCAATCCGCTGGATTGTTGAGCGGATTGTTGACCATAGTATCCCGAAAACGAGCCCCTTGAGGGTTCGTTTTCGTATTCGTTGGAGGGGATTTCCTCCCCATCAAGATACATGGGAGCCGCGGAACGTCTTGCTGGAGGACGTTCCGGAAATGGTGAGGGCGTACGAAGAGCAGTACGCGCTGGCGCAGCGGAAGTAGTGCGAGCGCTGCGATCATTGCTAGCTCCCGAACCCTCACGTGCTAAGAATTTAGCACGGAGCTCTTTGAGACTTTCGGGCACACGGAAGGACGTGTACCCGTTCAGGTCGCGGTCGCTCAAGCGGACCGCGCCTGGGAAGCACTTCGAGCACTGAAACCCTCGGGCACAGCGCACGTCACATTAGCTTCCTCCGCAGCAACGTGGAGTTGCTCCAACTTTCCACGCTTCGAGTACGTCTCGAAGCGATCACGCGCTTGCTTAATCCGATCACGGTAAGCATCCGGCTTCTTGTTGAAGTTCTCAACAAAAGCATTCCAACTTTGACAAAGTGCCTGCCACTCGGGCACTTTGCTGCGAGAAGAAGTCTTCTTGCTTTGAAACCATCGGAGCTCATGGAAAAGTCCGATGTAATAATCGCGCCTTTGATGCGTCTCCGCATCAAAGTGCAGCTCGGCAGCCACGGCGTCATCCTTGATGGCACTGCATACGTATAACGGCACCTCATTCGGAGGTACCGAGTTCCCATACCGGTCCGAGATCTCGGACGCGGACGACATCCACGGATCGCGCGCTGCAGTTGTAGCGCGCGGAGAACTGAGAGCCCCAGCGGAAGCGAGTGGGGTATCACTCTCAGTTCGCGAACGCTTCGAACTCGAAGCGTCCGATTCGTCCCCTTCACGCGGGCGAACGTTCTTAGCGTGAGGGTCGACGATTCGCTCGACACTGAGTCTCTGCGCTTTGAGAACGAGTCCTTCTCGTCCTCCATGTCTTCGTCGTCGTTGTCGAAGTCGACGACGTCGCCATACTTCGCCTTCTGGCGCTCGAAGTAGTCGTCGATGGAGAAATTACTCTCCACCGCCTTCGGGTCCTTCTTCCCTTGGGGCGCGCTCATCGTTGAATGAGCGCGGGTTTCATCTCCAAACGCGGAGATTTGACGAATGGTCAATTCAGAGATTGACGTGCGGGGACCCCGCGCGTCTAACCTTAAGGGGGGATGGTGTAACGGGGTTACACGCACAAGTGGCTACAAACCACTTGTGAATTTAACAGATAGGATATCTGTTAAAAGTGTTAGATACTTCCTCACCTTGGTGTAAGTCACACCAATAGATATATTGAAGTGGGCCACGACAATGAGTGGTCCATACCTACCCAAAGATCCTATTGGTACAAAGCAGCATCTTTCTACCAATTAGAGACGTGGATGTTGGCGGGCCAGTCGCTGTCAACACCTTTTATAGATGATAAACAGTTTGAGCAGATTTAGGAGGAAGATCAATTTACAAACAATACAGTTCTCATTTTACCTACTTGGAGTCTTATCTGCTATAAATTATATTCGTGTATTCAAATATGATTAACTCAAGTAATTACTAAGTACTTACGCTTCCTCATACACGTAGCGCAACGTGTAAGCTAAAGTAGTGAGTCAAGTTAGACCCACTACAATTATCTACTATTTTTCAACTAGGTAATGGCGCGAAATCGTCAACATTCGTGCCCGGACAGCGTCGATGAGCACCCGCGCTAGTGTTTGAAGTTGGTGGCGAGTGGGACTCGTAATTTACGCGATATATTTCGAGGATCGGGAGGCATTCCGCGATCAAAGCATCGTAACTCCAGCCAATCACTGTGGTTCGCTTTCAATTATGATCGAGTGTGTGCCTTTATTAGTCAATGAAATTATTTAGGATTTTAATTCAAGAGAGTACCGTGGTTTATGAAGGTGGTGGGGGGGGGGGCAAAATGCCCCCGTTCACCATCCCCGTACCACTGTGTCGAAGAGACACTATCGAGAGGAGTACCGTAGTTTATGAAGGGGGGCAATTTTGCTCCCCTTGGTAGATTTGTATACCATAGAGACTCAAGTCAATAAGCTCTGTTCACGAAAGGGTTGGTAATTTGGCTTTTCTATATGATTAAACGTCATTGGTCAAAATGTAATGTCGGAATTTACATATTGTCGTAATCAACAAGTTCTATACGGTAGGACCTGCACTGTACTGCACCACTTTGTCGCCGCGTGTGCCCTTGCCGGATTGGGGTGGTCAACGTAGAGTACTATTAACGGATTTCACCGAATAGTACCCGGGGCACTATTGACTTTTGCCCACAAAAAGCAATCACCTTTGGGAGGGGGGGGGGGCTTCTAAATTGTGTATGTGAGTGCCTTGATGAGAGGCACTCGTAGAGAAATAACTTCAACTCAGCAAAGAATACTTTTTCAGATTCACTATGTAACAACTGCAGGGAAAATCCTCCGCTACAAATGTATGAGGTTAGAATGTGCTATTTTTCATTGTTGATTGTGCTACAATACTCCAAATATCGTGTGTATTATCTCGTCGAGCATAGTATTTAACGAGCTCCAGATATGATTATCTCACCATAGTCGAACAGTGCCCGGAAGCCCAGCCTGCCGAAGTGACGGACTGCTCTGGGTGGGACGCCCTCGCCTTCGACCCACTTGATAATCTCTTGTTTCTTGGCGAGTGGGATCGTGTAACGCACTGCGTTATATATTACTGGTTTCGTAATTTATTACGGAGCACGTAATTTATATTTGTTGTGGTTCGTATTACGGGACGACTTACGGGACGAGTTACGGGACGAGTTACGGGACGAGTTACGGGACGGTTTCAAGGTGAAGTTTACGGGACGGTTTCAAGGTGAAGTTTACGGCGCGACCCGTCAATTAACATTTGCATTCAACAAGGAGTGGCCATGAAGTGAGTAGCTAGTCTAGAGTACAAGAAAGTACGGACCTTAAGTTGCAATACCACTTTTCTTTTTGACCTTAACGAGACCAAGCTTTGACAAATTACAGACCGTCGACTGCTTGGTTGACATTCTATAAAAGCCGTCGCAATTGCAATAGCCGCAGCGACGCGCGTGCCACTGGTTCGGTGCATTGGTGGCTGAAGAAAAAAGCACTCACCTCTGCCATTCGTTCGATATCAACTGTTGCACCGGGTTTATATTATGTGCGGGGCTTTTATTGTGATAACCGGTGATTTTGTCACTCCGTATAGCTCTGTAAATCAGGGCTGTGAGCAAAAACGATACGTGGTAATTTGTACTGAATAGGAAGTTAATGTGGGTACTAATCTGAGTAAGTCGGCTTAAATAGGAGTTGGGAACTGGGCTCTAAATCCATCTTGTCAGAACAGAGTGGTGAGGGAGAGAGACAGCGGAGACACGATGTATGCCGCAGAATTTCAATGGAGAGCTGTGGTTTAATCCACCCAGCCCTGCTGAGTGGCGCCTTGACTTGGCTTAGCGTAGAGATTAGTATCAGGGCGCAACGTTCTAATATCGAGAGCAGCTAGCGCGGCTACGATGCGCTCTTCCGCTCTCGCGTAGAGGTCATCAAAGTTGCCTTCTGGGTCGAAGCAAAACTCCGCGTCCTCGACACGGACGCTGGTTCTGCTCGTCCTGTTGGTTCCTCCTATTTTGACTGATATATTGGCTAGTGTTTGCATAGCCGCTTGCTCGGTGGATTTATTTGTGCGGACTTCCTCGGAATGCCGAGGTTGGAGCTGACATTTCAGCCTATTTAGAGACCAAATCGATTCCGACTCTAAAATAGCTTTGACGCGATGCTGCATAAGACCGAGTATAATTAGGGGTACCCAATTCTAAATAAGTGATGGGTCGAAATAAATAAGTGTTCCCGTCTCTAAATAAGGCACTAAATCAGACGATTTACTATCCGATTAGACATTCTGATTGCTTTTCACAATACTTTCTGATTCAAATTTTAAAACGAGACCGGGTTTCTTTTTTGTGAAGGGTTTGTAATCGGTGAAATCCGTTAATAGATGTGTTTAGATTCTGAACGGAAGCTGAAGTGCAGGTGCTGTCCACCGTGTTGTCGATAAGAACGTTGCGTCCTGTCAGCTGTCGGACATAAGTCTGGTAGTTCAAGATTGGCCGCATGGGTGATGTGCACGTCTGCGTAATAAAGTACTACATGTAACTCGACAAGACGACATGAAAATGTGCTGCGAGACTGCCTGGACAACGGACTACGTACAATACTGTACTTTCCAGTGTGTTGCAAGTGGAGCGATCGATCTGCCACCAGGTCCACTCCTACTCGTGCGTGCTGGAAGCGAGTCTATGATGAAGCGTAATCTACCGAACACTTTTTGTTAGTTTGCATGTTCATTTTGTAGATGTACTGCAGTGTATGGTAAGATAAGTGCTGTGTAACGTGCTCTTATCCCCAAGCAACTTGGGACGGAGGTACAGTCCAGCTTGGTACTTATATGAAAAGCTTGGTATTTATATGAAACTGAGACCAAGTTATTAGCGCATGGTGACTCCACCATCTGATATAAACACCGTAGATAGCCGATGGCAGTTGCAGAATCAGTGTATAATATACCCTGATTCTGCAACTGCCATTTGCTATCTACCGCGAACACAGGGTGTGCGGGAGTCTGCCAGTGCACAAGATTCGCCACTGCTGTCTGGTGAGATGTACTGAATTAGTAAGACCATTGCGGTAAAATGTCTCTCTGAGGGAAACATCGAGTTGCTGCAGAAATGAAAGGCCCACAATGAACATTATATATTGCAGGACATGCAGTGTGCACCACAACCAACTCCATTTACTTAAAGTCTTCATTACGAACCAGCCCAAAGTTAACAAGAAGGCGTACGTGCGCCTGACGCTGGGTGAGAAGGTCCTGGTGTGCGAGATGGCGCACAATCAGACAGGCTTGGAATACTGTAACTCCGGCCACTATCAGGAACTGCTGGATGCATTCTGGCATCGTATCTAGCGCAAACTCACCTACATGTATGTCGATCCGTAACATTCTTCATTAAAAAGCAGTACATTAGCGCTTATGCGCAACCTGTGCGGATATTGTAACCTCGCAGTTTTTTTTTGG
This sequence comes from Phytophthora cinnamomi, assembly GCF_018691715.1. Classification (NCBI taxonomy): domain Eukaryota; phylum Oomycota; class Peronosporomycetes; order Peronosporales; family Peronosporaceae; genus Phytophthora; species Phytophthora cinnamomi. The sequence continues at coordinate 62,440 of NW_027151055.1, read as the reverse complement.
TCCCACCTTTGCAGATTCAGCGGGGACACCTGTATACTTTGGGCAAATCGCCCAGTCATAACATGCCCACTCTATGTATGCATATATTATAATACATGACCCTCATCCAGTTTCGTATTAATACTGTATGCGTGGCTCGTTGCGTCACTCTCAGAGGGCTTATTAAGCCGACAGTGTACTGTATGCGTAGCTGGTTGCGTCACTCTCAGAGAACCTATTAAGCTGATAATACAACGATACAACCATAAAAGAGGGAATAACATAAATGTTATTTTAACGACTACCTGCATGACCGCAAATGCGCTTCATTCACACGTGTCAACGAGTTGGAACATTACTGTATTGATTAGTGTGTCCTAATCTACTCTAGTATGCAGGGCAGATGTAAAATCGAAACGGAGGTCATGGACGGCAAACACTCGCGAACATCTGTCTCCTATATACATCTCGTTGTTTTTGTTAGGACAAATCGTCCTGGACAAGACAACATGTGGTCGTTTCGATTCGCAACAAGTTCGCAGGTTCGCAGTCCACCTGGTGAACCTGTGGCCCGTGCACTTAAGTTGAATCAATCAGTCTCCATTTCTCTACCATGGCGTCAAGTGCTCAACCCTCCCCTTTCTCCATCAAGCACCTCCTGCTGACTGCTCTCGTCGCCTTCGTTGGCTCGGGTGCGGAGGCGGCCGGCGTCGCCGGTAACCACGCTACATTTGGCAAGATCACGTCGGGCAGCGGCAAGTGCATCACCGGCGACCCCACCACTTACGTGACCCGCCAGGACGTGAACTGGGTCTGGAAGAACACCATGACCAAGGAAGTGCCAGATTTCCACAATCACATCTTCGACCAGATTGTGACCAGCAAGGAAAGCTCAGCTACTGCGTGCGCTGGGACTCCAAGAGCCGGAAGCTCACCAAGGCCGTGGCGTCCAAGTTCCAGGCCATGCTCGAGAAGCAAATGAACCTCTGGAACCGCTGGCTGGCTGGCTACGAGTGCTGGCCGTACGACAAGATCAGCATCTCTGTCGTCGGCTTCGCCGTGTACAACAAGTCCAGCCTGGACTGGAGCGACGACTCTCTGGGAACGATTTACGAGGGCATCCTCGACGGCGCAGGCAGTCCCCAGTGTCCCGACGAGTGCTACAAGCACCTGGGCCAGGCTGCCAGCGCCGACACGAGCGGATGCAAGGGCCAGCCCTTCGACATGTCGCTGTGGCCGTCGGAAGTGCATGGGGCTGATGACATCTCGCCAACCATTAAAGCCGGTTGCGATGGCGCGGGCGGTGACTGGGGCCAGCGCGTCTCGGTGGGCGACATGCTCGACAACATGGACCAGGAGCAGATGACTGTACTGCTGCACGAGATGGGCCACGGCTTCGGTCTGCCGGAGATGTACGTGGACGAGAACAAGCCTGCCAGCTTCCCTGCCTGCATTATGGACGAGAGCGAAACGCTCACAGACGGAGATGGCTGGCTGCTGCGCAGTGTGTTGGAAAACATCAAGTCCCGCTACAACTTTTAAACCCTTGTGTGGTTTAGCTTAGGAAAACGAATCCTTAGTGAGTCGTGGTGTTCTACTAAAATACATTTGCTGTTTGCGTAAAGAAAATCCTTTACAATTTAACCCCTTGATTACTAGAATTTAGGTGTCACTGAAACACGTAACTCACGGTACTTGTTGGGCTACGTTATGACGCATTATCGGAAGTTTTAGGGAGACGCGTTCCCCACCTCGTCCCCACCCCGTCCCTCGCCCGTCACTCTGATATGTCAACTATCTGAAGTTTGGACTTCCGGATGACAGCACATATCTACGTACTCAATACACAAAAAACACATTTGCACAACACACATTTAAACAAAATCCATTTGACAGAACGCAGCGGCACCAGCTCACTGGGCGGGGCACCACACGGACGTCGACCGCGCCGGCGCCCGAGGGAGTGATGCCCTGAAGGGCGGCGCGGTGAAACAGAGCAGCAGAGCCCGCGCCAGCGCTAAAGAGCGGCAGTCAAATCTGTACGTACAACAAGAGGGAGGGGGCTGAGCATGGATTGAGCTACTAACTGGTTTTGAAATTGGTTTTAAAGGTGAACTAGGAATTGCCTTTGAGACTGTCGCTCAGTGCATTGAGTGTAAGCTTGCTCTGTGTACGGTGTGCTTCGACAGTACAGACGGATTGCTCGCGTTCGTGTTAAACGGAGGATTCGCCCACAACTTATGGGATGGATGCATTTCACGCAGCGGCACAGCATCTTGTAGGACGACTACCCAGAGGTACAGTAGCAATTCCAAAAATCCTCCAGTTGATATGTGCGGTGCTGACTGTTTTACCTGTGTTGTCATGTAGTTGAATGGAAACACTTCGCGTTGCAGACTATCAGGTGTAAGAGCAGCTCGATCTAAAAAGAATGAGCGGCGGTCCGGGGGAACCCCAGCAAGGGAGCGCATGGCGTCCCGAGCCAAAGCCGCCAGGTAATATCCATCCACAGCGCCAGCATTCCAGCGCCCCAACCTTCTAATATGTGACTCTGTTGCTCCAGCTAGTTCAGCCATTCGGGATCCAGATCCTCGGGTAGCGTAGGTCTTAGCTTTTGAGTGCATACTGAGGGCAGAGAAGGCTTTACGGTAGCGCCGTAATGTGCTCGGTATGTCATTGCTTTTGTTGATTTTTTCCTGCCTTGAGAACTTAAAATTATACCACAGTGCAGGCTCTAGAAAATTAGAAACAGCTTCCTTAGGCGCGTATGCGCGGGTCGTGTCGGCAGACCTTGCCTCGCGACAGCGATCTAGCGTTGCGTTACCGTCCTCTTCGAGCTCAACTTGCAACCCTGGTGGCTCCATGGCACCCCAAACACAATTTACGATATGGACTATTTTTTGCTATCACCGAAGAGCTGTCTGCAGGGAGGGACGCCGTCCCCATTCTATAGTGCATTCAAGTACAGCTACACCTAACCCTAGGGAGATAACCTCTCAATATCTGAGAGTATGTATGGAGGTGACCGAGAGGCGTCCAATCCATTGTATAATAGTGAAGGGGTTGCCCAGGATAACTTACGACATAAGAAGCACGATCGATTGATATGCCACGAAACTTATGACTAAGTCGTGCGCCGCACGAAGAGAATCTCTGAAATTTCGTTACCTAAATTTGAAGAAGCAGATGAAACAATGCAACGCCATGTCTAGTTGTTTATTTCTCGTGACGTAAGCGGCGTGGGCGCGGTCGCAGGCAAGCTCTGACAAAGCCGATCTTTGTCCTGAACAGCTCTAGATTTTAATTTGCGGACCATATAGCACAACAATATGTAGATTCATGTGGTAGTTTAGTCGTTTCTTCCACCCCATTACTGCCCCAAATGGATATCGTACAGTAGTCGGAGTGTAATAGTGGGTCGGCGCCGAGGGCCCCTATGCAATTAGTGATGATATGGGATGATGGCGGTGTTCAGCAGGTCAAGTTGAGACTGATGACGAGTGGTGGCTTGATGGCCGTAGTGATGATGATCGGTCGCTGTACGCAGGTGATAGTGCCAGCGTGTGGCGACAGCGACATTGATGGTGGTGGGGTCGTTGGCACGCAGGCAGTCGAGTCGGCGTGTGGCGACAGCGAAGTTGCTGACGATAGGCGGCACCGAGGAGGTCTCGCTGGCGGCGATGATGATGAGAGCTGCGTGTGAGGGGCCAACGCGATGAAGAGTGGTTCGGTGGGAGACGAGTTGTACCCAGTGCCGCGTCGACTCGACATTGAAGCTGAGCGGTAGGCGATGGAGTAGGCGGTGAAAGCGTTCAAGTCGAATCTGCGGGCTCGGACAAAGACCGAGGCAGCAAAACGCACTTGCGTGCGTGCGAGCGGAACGTGGCGAGTGGCTGGGGAGCAGCAGCGCTCGACGAGTGACGCTTTTGACGGAATCCTGAGTCGGCGGTACTGAGGCTAGCGAGTCGACGCCAACTTTGTGGCGGACGAAGACTAGCGTTGGCGAGACTGACGTAGTTGGAGTCGAGTGGTAGACTAGAAGAGATTTATTTAGTTAGATCCCCTTCTGTCCTATTGTTGTTGATAATAAATTCGGTCGGGCGCACTGAGGCGGACGACCGGGCGCAGCAACTGGTGTTGCTATCGGCCAGCAAATGTTTTATCGACGTCACACGTAAGAAGGACGTGGACGCAGCGAGCTGTTCCACTTGCCCAGCAGCCGGGCGAGATAATGGGCTTGTCACATAGTGGTCATCCAGGGATCTATTTCTACGGTGAGCAAAGAGTCAGGAGTGCACACGCGAGCCAAGTTGACAATGTCTTTGGGCCGCACTTACGTCCGGGAAGTCGATTCGCATCTCGATGCACAAGGTCAAAGATGCCGGTGACGAGTCGAGCGGCGGAGAGACGGGCGGTCGGCCTGGTTTCGACGAGGGCGACTCTGACGACGAAGAAGAAAAGCCGGAGGTGAATCCGCCTGATCGAGACCGCGGGCGAGGCGACCATTGGAATTGGTTCCGCCAAACCCACCGTTGAAGAACCCCATGCAGCGATTCCGACAGATCCACCGACGACCGAAGGATTGGAGCGAGCCACGGAGACGACGGCGGAGCTAGCATCGGCCACAGCTGTACTACTCCAGCTGGCGACGACACTGGCTGACATGCAGCACGGACCGGGCAACAAAGGCAATGGCGAGTCCGGCGACGGCGGAAACGACGAGACACCGAGGACGCAATCGCCACCAGCGCGCTTGTGGCGATACGGGGAAGGGCTCAGTAAGTCGGCGGCGGAATGGCGCGTAAGCATGCGCAGGATGATGCCACGGGGAATCCATGCGGATTTCGCTGCTGGTTTGCAAGCTGGGGTCGGGTGGAACCGTGTCAGTGAACGGGTGCTACTCGCACAGTTTTACCGTTGCCTACAAAAAAGCTGGTCAAACAGCACCCGAGACACAATACATTGGAGGAGGCGGTCGAAAAAGCTACTGAGATCGACGACTCTATGAACAACGTGCCCCAGGGCATGATCAACATTGGACGAGCGTGGGCGACGGCGCCGAGTCGCTACGTTATCCCTATGAGCGGCACTACTGGGGACACTAACGTAATTCCTCGAGCTCAGCGGGACTGGACTACCTACTGAGACGATCGGCGGTGCTGTTGGTGAGTCGTCAGTACGACCGGAGGTTGAACAAGTTGCATTGTTCACGAACCCTCAAGGGGTTTATCATGCCAACTCAGGAACTTGGGATCCCCCGCCAGGCCATGTGTGGAATGGCAAGTACTGGTACGAACCCCACAAGACAGCGAGGAAGGTGACAGCAACCACGCCAACAACTCACAGGATGGAGACGAAGAAACTTGCTGCGATGACGAAGCAGCGAAAAGAAAAGGCCCCGCCGAGTAGTGACGATTCGGACCCCAAGCCTCGGTGGAAGAAGATCAAAGCAGCTGTGAAGCAGACGACAGCGGGCGACGGCCGTAGCGGCAACAGGCCACCTGCGGAACGGGCGAGCCCAGCCCGCGGAAACCGGGCAAACCGTAGTGGCTATACGGCGGGCGGCGGCAGTTGTATTCATTGCGGGTGCACGACGGCGTTGCGTTGCTACGCATGCAACCAACCCGGACACTTTGCGGGCAGTGCACCAACGCGGAGGCGAAGGCGGTGAACTACGCATATCTCCAACAGCGCGATACAATTGGCACCGCGGCGGGGGGAAACTACTAACGGGCGTTATAGAGGGGTTACGGCGTCCGGGTGGGAGCGGAGATCCCCTGCGAAGACAAAGAACGACAGGTGATGACGACGATCGAGAGAAGGTGACGGCGGCGGCAAGACGATGAACGAGGACGAGCGTTGATGGCACCAGCGAGTATGACGCTGGATGACGCAGAGGAGATGGACAAGAACGAGGACACTACGGAGGAGTACCCTGACGTAGACCACAAGACGAGCGAAACGGTGAAGATGACGGCGGGAGCGGTGTCGGAGACTGACGTGCACGAGATGGTGAGGATCATGAAGGGGGGGGGGGGGGGGGGGGGGGTCACGAGATGAAAGCCGCGCGGCAAGATATGTAGCGATGGTGTGACCCGCCATTGCGTCGGTTCGGTTCGCACGGGTAGATCGCGAGAATGAGCTTGCGTGCTCTGGTGGTGACCGGACTTCGCGTAGTGACATGCGGCTTGCGAACGACGGCGTCGGACTGGAAAAAGGCGCGCACGGTGACGACAAGAGCGTGGCGATGGTCGATGCAACCAAGGACTTGCGCAAAGCGGCGACGGTCAACTCGAGAGCGCTGAAGGTGACCAGCGGAGCGTCGACTGTGGCGAAGGAAGCTACAGAACGGATGCTGGAGTCCGCCGTGACGACGTCGGAAGCCGCGGGCAGGCCCAGCGGCATGACGACGACGGAATTGGAGCCGAACGACACGGGGATCGACGTCGGGTCGGTGCCGCCCGAGGGACCGATGACGGAGGTGGCACGCGAGACGAAGCTGAGCTCACGGTGCACCACGGCGCACATGGCTGTGACGAGAGCGTCGCTAAGCCTTGCGACGACAACAGACTGCAAGAACGAGGTGACGGACGGCAGAGGCGACGTCGGAGAAGCACGACAGCGGCGAGATCACCGTAGTCAATCCGGTGCTGCACGGATGCCCGGCCAGCACACTGACGGAGTCGGCACGGGAGGCGGCGACGGCGGCGAAGCCTGCGGCAACTACCCTGGGGAAGAGAGTCGTCGATGCGCCGAACGAGTCGACGGCAACGGTAGTGTCAGAGCCGATCGAGGGCGAGTCGGACGACGAAGCGCTTGGCACGTACGTGAGCACCTCAAGCGGGGGTGAGTTGCTCAGTAAAGTGGAGCGTTCACGCCAGGCGCGGTGCAAGGCACGAAAAACTGCGAAACAACAGCGAGTTAAGGTATTGCTAACCAAGCGACGGCAAGAAGAACGTGACGTCGAGGCGGATCAGCAACGAGCTGACGAAGAAGTACAAGAAGATCGCCGACGAGTGGCAGCCGCAGCGGTGGCAGAACTCGAAGAACGACGGCGGAAAGGGTGACGCGACGAGCGAGGTGAACACGCGCGGCCAGTGGGCTCGGCACGTGTCAGTCTTGCGAAGCGCCGCCGGAAGGTGACGGTGACGCCAAGGGCGACGAGCGAGAATGACGTGGAGTACGTCGGAGCTGATGACGGGCTACCGACAGCCATGGTGAAGGTGACTGGCGTCCGACTGCGGGTGAAGCCAGACCGCTGTGCACGTTGCACCGTGGCAGGCACGGAATGGATGGCATACGGCGACAAGGTTGCTGTAGATGCTCCTGTCGACTATGGGGAAGGGATCGGTGGCTTTTATTAGATGTGGTGGGCGCCTGGTGGTTTAAGATCCGCAGCGTGTTCAATGAACTGATTGAAGTAGATATGTGTGTAGTGTCGGGCTGCACCGGCGAGTACGGTGCAGGTGGCGCACGCGTGGCAGCTGCGCGGATGGTCACTAAAACCAAATGGACGGAGAATGTGGTCACACCAGTACAGGTGTCAGTGGCAGCTGACGACGGGGAACGCGGGCGGTTCATTCCTACAGTCTGTGCAGGCTCGGTCATGCTGGCAGCTGCAGTAACAACTGCGCGCGATGGATGTGCGTGGGTACCTGCAATTAATACCAGCAGCACACCGACGAAACTACCAAAAAAAAGGCATTTGGAACGTGGATCCTGGTGGACCGCGACATGGAATTGCTGTCGATGAATGAAGAGCTACATACAGCACAAGTGAGTCAGTGGGTGGATTCCTTAGGCGACAGTGAAACGCCTCTGAACGATGAAAGTGAAATATACGTGGGGGAAGCCGACCCAACTGTTCGTGTATTGCTTACAAAGCTATTGCGGGCATATCGTTATCTAACTACGAACGATAGTGATTGCCCCCCCCCCCCCCCCCCCCCCCCCCCCCCCCTGCGACGGTGTTAGATGTGGAGCACCACATTGTAATGGGGCACCGGTAGAGCGTGGCCACGACACGGTGGTCGGCGGAGATGAACGGCGGCGACATGCCGTACAACTTGGGCGACGAGCCCAGCATGGTCTACGAGAACGGCTGGCACGAGTTAGTGACGGAGGGTCGCTGGACGGAGGAGACGAACAGCGGCGACATGCCGAACGAGTTGGGCGACGAGCCTAGCGTGGTCAACGAGAATGGCTGTCATGGGTTCGCAACAGAAAGTCGCTGGATCCAGACGGTGGCGAGCACGGAGGACCGCACGAAAGCGATCTTGGCAGCGAGCGGTCGCGCCGAGACGACGACGGCCGGAATGGACGGCTGGTAGTGGCTGACGGCGAATATCTCGGAGCTGAAGGATCGGCAGCACGATTTGGCTCAAAAGCTGCGGTGAACGATGGCCACCCAGTTGAGAATTGGCAGGCGCGGAGACAAGTGGGCTCAGTTGAGAATTAGTGGGCTCGGAGGCAAGCGGACCCAGTTGAGAATCTGCTCGCTCGGAGGCAAGCGGGCCCAGTTGAGAATTAGCGGGCTCGGAGGCAAGCGGACCCACTTGAGAATCTGCTCGCACGGAGACAAGCGGGCTCACTTGAGAATCTGTTTGCACGGAGACAAGCGGACGGAATTGAGAGCTTGTTCGCACGAAAACGAGCGGTACGTACGACATTGGCGGCTTGGTGACGAGCTGATAGACGGCGAACGAGGGCGACAGCTCTCATTGAACGAGAACGAGGGACGGTGGAGTGCCGACAGGTACTCCGCAGTCATTGGGCGAACGAGGGACGGTAGAGTGCCGACGGGTACTCTGCGGTTCATTGGCAAACGAGGGACGGTGGAGTGCCTGCGGGTGCTCTGCGGTTCTTGGACGAACGAGGGACGGTAGATTGCCGACGGGTGCTCTGCAGTCCGTGGCTGCAGCTGGACGAGCCGTTGGGTGGTTAGCTGGGTTTCAGGCGGCGTGAGGTGCCAGCGGGTGGTGGACACAAAGTCCGTCATTAGCCGTGTACGTACTTGACGTGGGATCTGGAGATGGTGAAGCTGCGTGATTGCCGTGTGGCTGGGTTGAACGAACGAACGAGCGAACGAGTGTGGAGGTAGTAGCTCACGTGACGTGGGTGAACTCTCTTTGTATTGATTGAGGTCGGTTCTGGTTGTTAGCCGTGGGCTAGTGACTACGAACTACCTGAGGACTATTGAGTAATCTAGCATCTTTAATAAATTGGATCCGTTCGTGTATACGAGCGATCCGGCGCAGTAGCTCGGTTAGCTGCTGCCGGCCAGTGCAGAGTTGACTTCCAGTGCTGCGGTCGAACGGACGCAGCGGAGCCGTACGATCTGCCCAACTAGCCGGGCAAGATACAAGGCTTGTTACAACATCGACACTGGAGACTCCGCACCAATTATGTTAAAACGGCGTCGACAAGCACAGATGGAGGACAAAGTCATCGAAGAAAGAAGAAAATGTAACGAAAATGCTGCGAGCAGGTGTGATTGAGGAAGGTCAGGGCGCGTGGGACTTTCCCGTGATGCTGGTGCGTAAGAAATACGGAGAAGCGAGGTTCTGTTTGGCTTACAGGGCACTCAATCAAGAGACTACGCATGGTTTATACCCCCGCATTGATGAGACGCTAGAGGCGTTAGGCGGTGCGCTACTTTTTACTACACTAGATTGGAAGGCTGATTACTGCAAATCCGAGTGACGTCCGAAGTTCGCGACAAAACTGCATTTATTGCGAAGAAGCCGCTGCGTTGCTTTGTGCGAATGCCGTTCTGTTTAACGAATGCACCGTCAACCTCCAGCGCATGATGAATGGAGTACTACGAGGCCTGACGTGGACTACATGTTTAGTCTACTTAGATGATATTGTGGTGTACACACGCGGTTGTATTGAACGCCACGTGATCGGATTGACTAATGTACTAGAGCGGCTGGGGCAAGCAGGGCTGATTTTGAAGCTCAATATGTGTATGTTCGCAGCTAGGTCAATCAAATACCTTGGACATGGATTGGGTAGTGATGGCGTACGACCGCTACAGCGACTAGTTACGGTAGTGCAAGACTTTCCGCGGCCAGCAGACGTGGTAGAAGCGATGAGATTTGTGCATCTGGCTGGTTATTACCGTCGATTTGTGGAAGGTTTTGGGGCGCTGATGGCACCCGTCACTAAACTACTCAGGAAATATGCAGAATGGGAGTGGTCAATAGCACAAGAAGCTGCATTAGAACGCGTGAAGTCGATCCCACTACTAAACCTCTACTCATCTATCCAAGCTTTCGACAACCATTCAGAGTTATCACTGATGCGAGCCAGGTGGGACTCGATTCTTGTGTGATGCAAGATCAAGGTGGGGGATGGAAATCTGTGCCGTATGCTAGCTAGGTAAACAGAAGTGCCAAGTGTAGGTATCGCATCACAGAACTGGAATGTTTGGCTGTAGCGCTGGCTAGTAAGCTCTCCCGACCGTACCTGTATGGGCGCCACTTCACTATTGTCACAGGCCACGTAGCGTTAAAGTGGTTGATGACAAGCCCCAATCTCACCGGTAAACTTCATCGATGGGCGCTTACCTTGCAAGAATTCGAATTTGCTGTTGAGCATCGGCCAGGTAATACCAATGTGGTCGCTGATGTTCTCTCACGAGCTCCAGTAGCAGCAAACGTGATGGTGGAGGTGGACAGGTGACGACGAGCCAAGCGACGAGCTGCTGCTCGAGCACGAGCGACGAGCTGCTGCTCGAGCACCAGCGGCGAGCGAGGCAAGCGGTGCGTCTGGCACTACTGTGGAATGGAATCCGAGCACAGCAAAGGATCTGCAGCGACCTGCGGACAGTGCACAGCAAAGTAATGACGAGGGCGGACAGTCACCGCAGACCGACGATACGAGTGAGGCGTATGGCGACGTGGGTGAACCTGCAGCAAGTGGCCGAAAGATGCGACACGATGGCTCAGTGGGGCACTGGGTTGCAGCTAACCAGATGATCAACGGCAGACTGCCACGACAGCAACAGCTGATGGAGGGCATAATGGGCGCAATGCATGCCCAGGAGCCAAGCCGGTAGTCGCGGAAGTGCCGATAACGAAGCCACGCCCAGGGCGGCGGGAAGAGAACGCATCTACCCTTGACGTGGGCGGCCGAGAGGCGTCCGGATGAGCTATGGCGGCGTGAGATGGAGTTACTGACGATCCAGACGCAAGCGACGATGGTGCTGGCGACGAACGCGAGACCTGACGCGAGCGAGAGCGAAGCAGTGTGGCCGGGGCAAAGCTGGCGACAAGTGAGGCTCGCTAAACGACGGCGGATGCACCGATGAGAAATACGGCGCAGCAGGAGAAGCTGCCACCTGTGACGACGATTGGCGAGATGAAAACGACGGCGATGTCGTCGACGAATACGATGGCGACAGTGGTGGACGCCACGAAGTCGATGACCAGCGGAGCAGCGCCGATAAGCAGTTCGACGAGTGACGCGGCGCTCACAGCATGGCAGGCATCGGCACGCGACGTTGAGACCACCACGGCGACACTGAGAGAGGATCCGACGGCGACGGAATCGGCGATGACAGCGGCCCAAGGCTGACAAGCCGTGGACAGTACGACGAGTACGCGACGATGCGCAACAATGACCCGTGACGAAGCAGTGGGCAGCAAAACGAGTGAAGTGGCGACGGGTGTGGGGACGGCAGAGGCGGACCTGACGACGCTGGTAACGAACGCCAGGATACGAGCGGCCGACGCGCAGGACACCAGCGACGGTGACGAGCGCGGCACGTGATCGAATCAAGGCGACGACGAAGTCAGCGAGCGTGTCCACCACGGTGGTGGAGGCACGTACAGTGTCGAGCAAGAAGGCGAAAGCGACGAAGACAACGCCGATCACAGTGATGAGCACGGACAAGCAGCAGACTCGTGTACTGCTGCCTGCAGATGATAACTTGCGAGGCGTGACCGACGTACGAGACACCAGTGGCGCATATGTCGGCGATGATGAACGAGACGAACAACGGCGAGATGATGACCCCAACGGACGGCAGCGAGATGCCGACACCGGCGAACGACGGCGACAGATGAACAGCGGCGAGGTGTGCTGGCAGAACGCGATGTTAGAGGGATGGCGGGGCCTACGCTACAACTCACGGACGATTAGATGATGAACTAACAAAAGAAGAGTCAGTTACTCCAGCGAATTATTGAGACCGGGTAACACAAAGGCATCATGGAAGTGGCAATTTCATTTGGATTGGCTACGATTTAGTGGGCCACCGCAATGAGTCGTCCACACCTACCGAAAGATCCTATTGGTAGAAAACAGCACCTTTCTACCAATTAGAGACGTGCATATTGGCGGGGCTCTGACGGCGCATGTGCAGTCCTTGGCCAAATGTATGACGGTGTGATTCAGCCTGTGCGATTCACCGGCCGCATTCTGAACGAGTTTGAGCTACGCTATCACATTGCGGAGAAGGAAGTTCTGGCGATCCTGAGAGTCTTTGAGTTGTTCAGACCACTGATGTACGGTTCATAGTTCCCGGTGGTGATTTATATTTGCTACTTGGTCTTGATGTGGTTATTGAATTCGAGCTCCGCTGAAGGACGAAGCTTGAAGTGGGGACTGGAGTTGTCAAGGTGGTCGCTGGAGATTCGTCGCGTCCAACGTGACGAAGATGGCCTCGCTGCCATATTGTGAGCGGGTACTCCATGTGAGCACTTAGACGCAGTCGTCGAAGAGCTGATTCCAGCCAGGGGACGCGTCAAGAAGCCACCAGCGTTCAGCATCAAGATGCTTGAGTCAGACTAGCAAGGGGTGGTCCTCAGCTTTGACGGTGCAGCCAAGACTTCGACCCGCGTCGGAAGTTGCGGTTGTGTTTTATGGCAACTACTGGGCTGGGAGGTCTTGAACGCGCGAGGTTTCATCCTCGAGGATGTGACTGTGAATGACGCTGAGTACCACGACCTGCTTAACGGCCTGAAAATGGACTCAGAACGTGGAGTCCAGGATTTGGTCGCAGTTGGTGACTCAAGGATTGTGATACAACAGGCCCAAGGCTTGATAAACTGCGATCAGCCAAACCTTCAACGCCGGCTCGCCGAGTACGAAGTGCTCAGAACCAAGTTCAAGACAGTGCTGCTAGTGCATGTGAAGCGCTTGTTCAATCAGGCTGCAGATTATCTCACAACGAAGGCACTGGCGCTTGGCAAGACCTGGCAGGTTGAGGATGCTGAAGAACGACTGCATCTGCAATTGGTGTCCAAGATCCCTGAAAAGGTGATGAAGCCTGCCAGTGGCGAACTCACAACCAAGCCCACCACTCCGACTTTGAATGGTGATTTGAATGGAGTACGTTCAGACTTCGACTCGGCACCGATGACCCCTGCCGCCAAGGTTCTGACTGTGATAACACGAACACGTTCAAGAGAGGAAGCAGGCGAAGGCGAACCGATGGGACAGCTGGAATACCAGGCTGAACGTTGGCGTCGAATTAAGGCACATCAGGATGGGGACGCCTTCCTGATGAATATCAAGAAATACGTGAAGGGAGAACTTGATCAATTCTCCCGCCCTCAGGTCAAGAGGATTGCCAAGTGCGCTGACCAGTACGTCCTCGACTCCAGAGAAGTCCTCTACCGCTTAGCTGCAGCCCCGCAAGGTCCACCCCGTGACAGGGAGTCCGAGCTCAGGCTCGTTGTCCCAACGGACCTGCGGCCAGATGTGTTGCACTACTCTCACGAGGATTTTCAAGGTGGGCACCAGGGCATAACTCGGACGTACGAGAAATTGCGCTCAGAGTTCTATTGGCCACGCATGTACACCGACGTGGAAGTTTTCGTGAAGGAGTGTACTGATTGCGCGTCGGCCAAGGGACGACATCTGAATGCAGGTCCCCACCGGGGAATACTGAGCCCAGCCGCCCGTTTGAAGTGGTGTCCATGGACTTCATTACGCATCTCCCAAAGTCTGAACGTGGAAATACTTTCCTGCTATTATTCCAGGATGCCTTTTCAGGCTTTGTGATGTGTAAGCCCATGAGTTCAACGACCGCTCAGGACGTGGCCGAAGCATACGAGGAACGGGTGTTCAGGCAGTTTGGTGCAAGTGCAATGTTGCGCCATGATCAGGACCCCAGGTTCATGAGTGAAGTATTCTCCCGATTCAGAGACTTGCTTGGCAGCAGACAGCGGGCAACCCTGGCCTATCGCCCCCAAGCTAATGGCCAACAGGAGCGCTCAGTCCAGACTGTCATTCGCAGTGTCAGGGCGTATGTCGCCGAATCGGATCAGAGCGACTGGGATGAACACGCTGAACGCTTGATGTTCGCGCTCAACACGGCTTTCGACGCAACTCGGTTCGACACGCCATTTTTCCTGGTTCATGGCTGGGATGGTCAAGGGACGCTGTCCGCGATGCTCGGACGCAATTCAACTAGTGTACCGGAACGCAGCGCGTATGAGTGGCGTCGCAAGATGCGGCGAGACTACAGCTACGCTCAAGCCTGCGCAGAGGACTTACAGAAGAAAGCGAAACGGCTACGTTCGAAATCTCAAACCAGAAATGGCAAGATCGGTCTGAACGCATCAAGGCTGGGTTCGAAGTTGGCGACGCTGTATGGCTCTACATACCCAAGGTTCAACCTGGTTTGAGTCGAAAGTTGGTTCACCAGTGGCATAACCCATTCAGAATCGAGGAAGTGCATGACGGGTTCAGAGTCAAGTTGAAGGTTAAAGACACGGGCTACCGCGTGAACCCTTGGGTGCGTGTGAGCCGCTTGAAACCTCGAGCGCTGTTTCCCAAACGCCCGACTGAGAATGTGGAGGTCGCAGAAGACGATGATTTCGACGCCGCCTTACTCCCCGAGGACAGCTGGGAGCCTGACACTGTGAGCGGAGAATACGAAGTGGAGAAAATCTTGGACTTGCGCTGGGTCAAACGCACCCGAACCTCTCGACGCACTCGAGAATATATCGTCAAGTGGAAAGGATACGAATAGTTGGAATGGCTACCGGTCACGCAATTGAACTGCGGTGCCCTCCTGTATGAGTTTAATCTGGGAGCTCGAGCGCGAGCTCGCTTCCAAGCCATGCAGGCCGGTGACGATCATCGAAGTGTGTAGCGCTTGTTGAACGCGCACACCTGACTGCAGATCGAGGACTATGTGAAAAAGACTGAAAATGCCCCTGCCACTGATGAAACCCTGAAACAAGGCGAGTGGGCGCTGACCGCAGATTAAGTTCTGGAGGTGCTTCGGTGCGAATGAGAATGGAGATTGTGAGTGGAGTTTGAGACCGTTATGGAAATGATGAAGTTGAGTTGTGATATGGAGACGTTAACGGAGAGCTCAGCGTGCTTTGCATAATAATGACTTCGACGACAAGACTCAGAGATGACTGTTGAATGTAGAATGTGAACCAAGGATGAGGACTGAGCGCAATAAGGAAGGAAAGACTGAGAATTGGAGAAAGTGATTGGACGCGAGTGATTCAAAAATGCTTCATTACGCAACATGCAGAAAAAGCAATGTTGAAGCTGCGTCCACAATTGGTGACGTCTGAGTGTGTCCAACAGCTCACGCGGCCAGCTCCTCGTCACTCTCCTCTTCCTCGCCTTCTTCCTCTTCTTTGTCCTCCTCCCCGCTCTCCTCGTCGTCATCGGCGTCTTCGTCGTCTTCGGTCGAGTTGTCCGCACGGTTTGGGACAATCCAGTTGCGCGCGCGCTTGGGTAGCGGGATCGACTTCTTGCGAAGCTCGTCAGGAACATGCTTGGTGCGCACGACCTCGTTGACAGCAGTTGTCCACATGGTGCGGGCAGGCTCACGCTCGTCCAGCTCTTCCAGTTGCTTAGTCAGCAGCTTGGGGCGACCCTTGGAGTCGACGACGCGAGGATCCTCCAAGATCCAGTAGCAGTCACGCTGAGGCAGCGGCCAGAGCCCGGTTCTTGGAACCGACTCTCAGGAAACTTGGGGATGCGACGAAGGCGCTTGACCTCGGTCTTGTACTTGCCGATCAGGGAGTCCGTCCGGACTCGGCGCTTGTCGTAGAAATCCTTGGACTCGCCATCTTGTTCAACGTCGATCATGATCCAGGGCGGCAAGTCCACCAAGCCTGGAAGTTCGCCTCCATGAAGTCCACGTAACGCGAGAGTCCAACCATTACTGCCGCGCTGAGCTTGGATGCAGAGTGGAAATAAAAGACCTTGGTGCGCTCAGCGAGCGTGCGGTTCCATGGGAGCTTGGCCTTGACGATCTTGCCGTGCTTGTTCAGCGGGAGAATCGCCGTGTACAACTCTGCGCTCCAGCGGAGGTTCAGGAATTGAGTCTCACTCTTCTGCGGCGCGTAGTTCGGGAACCCCACGGTCTGCGGCTTGCTCTTCCGGCGGTAGAAACACATCTTGATCCCAAAGTAACGGTGCGACGAAGTCAGCGCCGGGTCCGGATCTTCGATCACACTCAGCTGCGCCAATGTCAGATCCTCGAACGCGATCTGAGCCAACGGCGTGGACGTCTGCGGTGACTCAATCAGTTGCCCAAGGACCTTGGACGCCGTGCTGGATTCCTTGACTGCGGGGGCAGGCTTGGACTTGAACTTTGCCTTGGCCGTCTTAGCTCTGTTGATCCGAGGTGAACGGCGAAGCGTGGAAGACGTGCCCTTGCTCTCAGACTCTGACTCGACCAGTTCCAGCTTGCGATTGGCCCCGGCCGAGATGCTCTTGGATGCACTCTTCGACGCACTCCTGGAGTCAGGAACTTCGGACGTGGCGCTTGCATCTTCAGGCTCGAACGCCGAGTCTCCACTTCTGCTGCTGCTACTGGATGGCATGAGCTCAGTCTCGTCTTGGGCGGAGTTCTCCTCCAGCGGAAGCCACGGTTCAAAGTCTTCCTCCCGGTCGAACATGCTCTCAAGCCGAATTTCAGTGCAGATGTAGTACATCTCGGGGACGCGATTAGCCCACGGTGTGGAGTCCAATTCATCGCTGCGGATCATACTGACCAGCATCTCGATCAAAGGCTCACGAGGAATGAGAAGGTGAACCAAGTGATTACCATTCCAACGCGTCTTCGTACTTGAACCCAGCCTGCATCACCACACGGAGGTCGTGCCGAAGCTTCTTCCAGACTTGTGGCCCAGGCAGAGCCGCGCGTGCTTCATCTTCAGACAACTTCAATGCGCTCGACGCAGGTCGAGCCAACTGAGCGTCAGGAGTGTGTGTGCTTGGGCGTAACTGCAGACTGGCCCTGAAGTCCTCCCAAGACACGTCCCTGAGTGCGCGTTTGCTGTTCTTGGACGCCGGCTTTTTCTTGGTTGTGGATCGCGACGAACTTGGCTTGCTCTTCTTGGATTCTTTGGACTCCCCAGTGAGGTCACAGACTTTGGGCGGAGACTTGGGCTTGGATGAGGAGTCGCCATCATTGGCCTTCTTGCGCTCAGCCTGGTAATCGCCGCACACACATTGCGGCTGGTGACACGAAGTGGCTCCAGAAAATTTGCCCAAGTCTCTGCTCAGTGACCCGGCCAGCGACAGGCCCGTAAGACATGCGACGGAAGAGCACAAGAGAGGAGCGAAGACACAAGCGAGAAAGAAGGCTCAAGCAAGTCCAGACAGAGAGCCGAAGAAGATTGCTCAAGATCGTCCAACTCCCGCCATAGTGAAGTCAAGGCAAACTCCAGACTCATTGGTCTCCGGACCCCGGACGCAGGATTCCAGACACCAGGCTCCGGACGAAGATCGTCGATGGGCGACCGGTCGCGCCCTGTCCCAGCCTGATTTGTACCCAGAAAGGCCTTCCAAGTTTCAAGTATACTCCGACCAAGATGTTAACGACCGACCAAGACGACCGACCAAGACGACCGACCAAGACGACCGACCATGATATGTTATGCACCGACCAGATTCCTGCCTTATCCATGACCTGCTCGACATGCGACGTGATTACGCCACGCCCCGACTATAGTGAAACCAAGATAAAAGAGCTGATTCCAGAGAGAACAGTGGATACAGAAGCCTAAGAAAAGATAATCAGAGAGTTCAATTTGCCAAGAAGGGCGCAAGTGCTTCCCCGTCCCCAGGGACGAGGTGTGCTGTCAAGTAAGCGAGAGGAACAAGCCTCGACCGGAGGGATTAACCCTGCCGGCGGCCCTAAGCTACAAGACCTGCGTTTGGACGCGTCGTGACCGCGAATACCGCCGTGGAACTCTCCCAAAGGCTAAGACCAAGTTAGGCGGTGATCGGGCGACGCGCGCTCCGAGGTGACCTGTCCTATTTCATATTCCAGTTGTTGGTCCTTCGTTCAGAGGCCCCATTTCATATTAACTGCGTTTCTAGGAGGTTGTGTGTAGTCACCCCTAGATCCGATCGATTGACTACTGTGTGATAGGATTGTATATTGTCTGACCGGAGGTTGTTCTCCTTTTTTGGAGTTGAACGTTTGGAAAGTCTTCCGCCTGGAGCTAATTATCTCCTTGCGGAAGCTGGTGCGCGTGAGTGAAGGGTGCTTTCGGACTCGACCGGTGGTCCGGAAGAAACTCCAGTAGACCGGTGTACGGGCCCCCCGCTCAAGGGCCCCCCAAAGAATAAGTAGCGGCTGTATATTTGTATATTTGCATATTAACTCTCTGATTTTGAAGGTTTGGCTGGAAGGATCTGCTTGTGATCTCAACCCCAGTCGTGGAGACCTACGTTTGAAGTAACGTAAGCGCTCTACACCCAAGACCTTATCATTGTGAAGACAACTCATCAGGTGAAGTTCGTTCTATCGAAGATAAACGACACCTACAGGGATTCGCAAGGTCACACGCCACCTCCGTTGGGAGCACCTAGTGCTGCTATCGGAGTCTGACCCCATTGGGAAAATCCGTAAGGAGGAGTAATTCTCCGGACGGGCGGCCCCGTGGCATCGTGCTATACACCTGGGCGGCAAAAGGCGCTCACCCGCCTCGCCACAGCTGGTGCGCGTACCCGGATTTGGTAGTCCGTGGAATTTCACCGAGTTGTTTTTATATTATATTGATTGAGATATAGGGTGTTGACTGCTAACGATCTTCTAACCGTGGTTGATATGGCTGGAAGTGGAAGCAGGAAGAAGGAAGGGCGACGGCAGTCGGCGGAGTCTGAACCAAGCCGGCAGTCGCGCCGAGTCGCGAACTTGGGAGTCGAGCCGCATCGACCTCTGGAAGACGTCGAACGTGACGCCCGGAAGGCCAACGCGGCAAAACGCAAGGCTGCCAAGGAAGCGAAGGAAGCGTCGGCTCCAAGCGAGACGACTTCTGGACCCGCTGTTCCAGGCGCGCACCAAGTGTCCAAGGACGGCGACCAGGAGACGGCTCTGGAAGATGCTGACACTTCTATGTCGGCGGACTCGAGGCTGGGTCCGGACGACGAGGACAAGCCCGCGCCGGACATGCCCGCCAAGGCGTCTGCGGGAGACGCCGATGTGGTTGGGTCCCCGGTGGGTGGTCGAGTTTCGGACTCCCCCCAACCGGAACATGAGGTCGAGGCTTCGGACGTCGACGACGAAGTCCAATACGTTGGAACGAAGAAGCCTTTGGGAGGTCCGGCTGACGACGTCGAAGTTGTCGAAGTTGACTCCGAGCCGGACGACGAAGTGCAGCTGGTGAAGGTCGAACCGGCGGTCAAGAAGGAAGCTCACCTGTCTACGGTTCAGGAAGACCAAGTGCTCGAGGACACAGCAGTGTCTTCGCCGAAGTCCTCCGCAACGGCTTCTGCCCGAATGCCGACTCAAATCCGACCGACACCGGTGTCTCCATCGGAAGTCCAAGTGAAAGCGTATGTGGCTGACCAAGTGCGACGATGGGAGAGGGACGTCTCTGAAAGAAGTGTTCCTCCGAACATCAAGTATGAATGGCCTCAAGCTCATTTGGTTTCAACGGCTTACATGTCTGCGATCCTGACTACCTCTGAGTACTTACGGAAGCGGACGTCGATGGCCGTGGAGGCGGAAGCTTGGATCGCCGAGATGGAGCTGACACGTCGGACGTTTGGGGTCACCCGAGACTGGACGGCTGCGACGATTCCGGTCGGACTCTTCTCCCCACGCGAGTGTGTTGCGGTCCTTCAGACGCAACTGTTCGAGTCCGGCTTCAGTTTTCTGAACTTGGTTCCTGGTTGGTTCCGGACACGAGCTAACAAGGCGCACCCGGACTTGGTCCGCCACGTCGTCGAGGAGATGCTCCTGCTGCTGTCCATCGAGACGGCCGAGCTGAAGCAGCTGATGACCAAGGCATCCGAAGTCCAAGCGCAGATGGCTCGCCCCGAACGATCGCGTCCAGACTTGGCTACACCGGAGCTTGACGCGGAGATGACCGACCACGAAGTCGAGTTGCTGGGACGCGGCTACATCCAGATGCTCAAGGTGTCTAGACTTCAGACGCCGCGAAGTCCAAGGAGCCCCGCGGTGAGCGAACCTGGGCCCAAGCGCGTCCAACGTGTGCCGGCGCTCGCACCTCCGTCGTCCATCCCGACGCCTGAGTCTCCGCAGTCTGTGTCGTCGTCTGCTTTCCGAAGTCTGGAAGGCGCTCGACCTGGCAGTGTGACGTCCGGTCTGGATGCCTCGGTCAAGTCGGAGTCTCGAGCATCGTCAAGCCTCGTCGGGACGTCAGGTGGCTCGGACGATTCGCTTGCTAGCGCCACGTCAGGATCGCGAACCTCGAGGGACAGCTCGTACGGGTCTTCGGGACTGAGCTGGGGTCAGGACGCTGGATCGCACATGCCGGCCGTTCCGATGGCGATGACTGCCCAGACGCTTGGTGGAGTGGCTCCGGTCGAATCCGCGATGGCCATGTACGTCACCCAGGAAGCTCTCCCCCCGAACCCGGTGCGCGTGGATCAGGACGATGTCGTTATGTCGGAGTCCGAACGATCGCACGCCCGGGGACGGGGGTCGAAGGCATTCCGGCGTCGCTCCAAGCGCCGAAGTCCGTCGCTGTCCGAAAGCTCCAGCAGCGACGATGATAGCCGACGCCGCAGGTCCATCCGACGCTCCCAGTCTGAACGTTCGTACCGCTCGGGACGATCGCATGATTCAGCCAGTTCTGGAAGCACGCAAGTCGCCTTGAACGCCATGTTCCAGGTGCAGGAGGCGGTCGCCCGGATGGAGAGGCACCAGGACTCCGCGCTCGAGAAGTTGAACACCAAGCTGGACTTGGAAGTCGCTCGGAGGTTCGGACCCCCGGCTCGGGACCCACCTGCGAAGGTGGAGTCCACCCAGAGCCCGGCCGACGACACTTGGACACGCCGCGAGGCGGAGACCCGGGAAGCCGCTCGACTGGAAGACGCGCGTCTGGAACGTGAGCGAGCGAGCGCACTCCTGGCACAGTATCGTGCCCAGACGGAGGCATGTCAGGCCGAAGGAGCGCAGCGCGTGGCGGCCATGATGGAGTCCTTGCAGCGCGAGCTAGAAGACATGCGCGCGGGGCAGGCCCAGGAGTAAGAGGCGGCCAAGAATGCCCAGAAGTTTCTGACTGGACAGTTGCGCGACCTTCGTGCAACATCCGCCCAGACGCCTCCGCGTCCATTCGCATTCAGACCTGATTCGGCAACTCGGGACCCTCATGCGACAACGGAAAATCCAGTGGCGACGTCAGGCGTCCAGAATCCAGTGGCGTAATCAGTGATGACGTAATCAGAGGAGATGTCACACGGACCTCGACGAACCTCGACGAATTCCTGGCGGCCCAGCTTCGGGCGACCCTCAGCGCCGCTGCCAAGGCCGACGCCGCGCCGCCGCGCGTCAAGACCGAGAACGCCCCCGACGCCTCCGCACGTGGACACGCCGACGCGTGCCCCGAACGAAAGGCGCAGGCGGAGGGCGTGCCGCAGCCCAAGGCGCAAGCTGGCTCGGCGAAGCGGGCGAAGTCTGCGAGTGGCAAGTCGACAGTGCGAGGGGGAAGGGACACCTCGTCCCATGGAGAGAAATCGAAGAAACCCCCCAAGCACCGAGGTGATCCGGATAGTTTCGATTCTGGCCCAAGCTCCGACGGGAGTTCTTCGGACTCCGACAGCTCCGATAGCTCGTCGTTTGAAGATGTCGCCCCGAACACACCGACTGTTGCAGGACCCGGAGGAACGCTATTCACGTTCCGGCCATATGTGAATGCGAACAGCCTGGAGGATTTCGATGAGAAGGCGTCGCTGGCGGTCCGGACAAGGTGGCTGGAGAGATTCCAAAGCATTGCAGCTCAGGGCGGATGGACGGACAAGGTCAAGATATACGAGATGAAGCTCAAGTTGTCCGCCGCCGTCCGGAACTGGCGCGCGAACCTTCGTCCGAAGGTGAGACGAGACTGGAAGAAGTTCCTGAAGGAGTTCCGTGAGATGTATTGCAAAGCAAAGACCTCAGACTCCGAACGCTACTACACGATGGTTCAAAGGAATCAGAAAGCCCGCTAGAGTTTTACTATCGCCTGAACAAGGTGGCAGATAAGGCGGGTATCGATTTCGTCTCGTCGTCCAAGCAGCGGGAACGTCATCTGAAGGTATTCACGAAGAAGCTCTTGGACTCACGCCTTCGATCGACGTCGCAAGGCCAACGCATCCGGAGATTACGTGACATGGAGTACGTCCTAAAGCAGCACGAAGAGATGACCCAAGGCGACGACTACGATGCTCCTCAGGCCAAGCGGGACTTCCGGGCGGACAATGTTCCGCACGGACGGTTCCAGTCGAAGCGTGCCGGCCGCGCGTATGTGGTTCAGGACGAAGATGTGTCGGCCGAAGGTGAAGATGATCGGGGAGTGCGGTTCCAAGATGCGGTGGAAGAAGTTCCTACCACTCCGTCGACAGCAAGCTCGGCTGTTGGAAGTGCGCCAACCGGAGGTGATTCCAGGCGAGACGAAGATCGCGTGCCAGATATTTCCAGCACTGTCTTCCGGATTATGGAGAACTCAGGTTGGAGACCTCCTTTGAGCGGAGATTTCCAAACACCACATCGGTCTCCTCGTTTCGACACTGCGAACCGCACCAAGTTCTGTGAGCGCTGCAATGATTTTGGACATTCTACGGAGAGCTGCTGGACCGACCTCAAGTGTGATCGCTGCGGCCGGAAAGGGTACCCTGCCTGCCTGTGCAGAGTTCGACCCTGCCTATTCTGCAAGAAGTTTCATGAAGACCAATGTGAAGAGTGGAAGAAGTTCCAAGCTGTGAAGACTCTCGCTCGTCAAGGTACACTGGACCTTCCGTCCGCTATCTGGAATCAACTACTGGATGGGGACGTCGATTCTGGGGAACAACAGTTAAACTAACAAGCCCGCTGGATGGGGATCCAGAACGCGTCGGGCTCAAGACTACCCCGGAATTGTGAGTCCAAGTGTATATTGGACCAGAGTTGAGGAGCAAGCACCAAGATAACCATCAATGCATGACTGTGATTTCAGAGGAAAACGACAAGTACCTATCCGATCAACAGCGTTTGGAGCGGTCTCGGTTGGAAGAAGGTCGTCTGGGGGATAATAATTCAGACGACCCTCCAGAATTCCGACTGGGGCCCGGCCAAGGTACGGATGGTGGAAAGAGCACAACCCTGAGGACACCAAGAAAGTGGCGATGGTGCATGGCGCTGCGAACAATTATCGAACGGATATCCTCCTGGACTCCGGAGCATCTGTTAGCATGGTGAGTTTGGACCTTGCGCGTAGGCTCAAACTCCGGCTTAAGTTTTGCAAACAGCTCCGGGTGTCTGGACTGGGTGGTGTCCCGACGATTATCACGGCTACTACCGAGGTGAAGATTACCTTGGGACCTCGCGTGGTCTACATTATGGAACTATGGGTCGCGAACATTGGCGAAGGTGTGGATGTGCTTCTTGGTATGAACTTCATGTACTCGGCTGGGGTTCGATTGTGTGCTCAGGAAGGGTTGGTCAAGCTGCCGGACGAAGAGACGGTACTGCTAGCTGGCCGGACTGCGGACCACATGGGACGTGGCCTGGACCTGGCCGTCACTCCGAAAGAGAGCCTGTACTTAGCCCCAGGTGAGGCGGCCGTCGTCCGAATTGACTACGGCCAGAGCAATCCGCAACGCGAAGTCGTTTGGGCTGGTCGAGGTGACCGCTGGGTTACGCAGATTATCTATGCTGCGAAGTCCTGGCCAGTTGCTGTGAAGGTGGTCAACATTTCGGACAAGACAGTCTGGATTGACCCTCGAACGGCGGTGGCCCGGGTTGTGGAGTTTGGATTTTTCCCGACAGCTGGAAGGTTTGTCCGTCCAGGATTACGGAGGTATCGAGAATGGCAAGTGATGATTTATGAAAGTACCGACTCAACGGAGCTCAGAGAGCGTGAGGAGCGACTCGCTCGAGTGCATCAGAGTTCCGAACCACCGTGTGTCCAGACTCCCGATTACCCGTGGCCCACGAAGTTACTCACTCGGTCACCAGTTGATTCGGCGCAGGTGCACATGGTGCGCCTGCAGCCTAAATCTGGCGTGAAGGCGGAAGGGCGTTGCCCGGATCAGACTCCTCGACTTTTGGGAACCGAGAGTTCCGGAGTGTCCGAAAGAGAATGCACGGTTCCTGAGGCTGCCCCAGGTGAGGTACCCGTACCAGGCGAGAATGTTGAGAATGCGAGCTCGGTGTCTGAAGTTGCAAAGATTCAGCCGGAGACAATCGAAGATCCTGAAAGGAGCCCGGATGAGGACTCTGGTTCGGACTTGGACGAGGTTTATGACGTTATCAGTTTTGACGATGAGTGTCTGACCAAGTGCGTCCCGGAAATCCCTGTTGAAGTTGAGACGAAGGTTGAACGGAGTCCTGAACGATCGTCTATTCCGGTCCGAAGGCTCGAAATGGAGTACGAACGGCGCATGCAGATGAGTGCGGAAGAGCTGAACCTGGAACCAGCCGTGTACATCCACGAAGGTAGTGAGTTGCTGGCTCAGCTGCGCGACGAACTGGCCATGCTTCCGGAACTCCAAGAGTTGAGTCCAAGGTGTGATATCGAGAAGGCCGACGTTGGAGAACCTGGACGGACTACTTCGGCCGAAGAGGAGAAACTTCGAATGCACCTGAGGTATCACCACAAGATATTCTTGGGAGACGGGAATGCTGCCCCCGCGCTGGCTCGTGGAGTGTGGTGTGATCTAGATGTCGGTGATGCTAAACCAGTTGCTCAGCGTCCGAGGTCAATCGCCCCACACTTAGCGATCAAGGTCTACGAGTTGCTGAAGAAGCTTTTGGAGACAGGGTTGATAGAACACTCCGAATCGCCGTGGGCTTCCCCGATCGTCATCGTCCTGAAGAAGAACGGCGTGGACATCCGGATGTGTATCGACTACCGAGTGGTGAATGGATTCATTCAACTGTCCAATTATCCTCTGCCTTTGATCGACGATCTATTGATTGGCTCTGAGAGTGCAATGTGGTTTATGAGTCTGGACATGGCGAGTGGATTCTGTGCCATCCGGATGACTGAGCGTGCGAAGCTGATCTCGGCCTTCGTCTGTTCGTTCGGGCACTTCCAGTGGGTTCGGATGCCGTTTGGACTCAAGAATGCCCCTCTCGTCTACCAGGCAGTGATTAATAACTGCCTGTGGGGTTTCGTGAGACTGTCCCCGGAAGAAGAACTGGAGGTGGACCCAGATGTTCTGGACTTGCTGAGCTTGGACCCGTCGAGGAGTGACTCCGAAGGCCAAGTGTTGGCATTGACGGATACAGTGACGGTGTTCCAGAGGAACATCCCTGCTCCAGACAGCATGGGTCCGGTTTTGGGACGGAGTTCGTACATTGATGACATCGCACACGGCGCGCCCACCTGGGACAAGCTTTGTGAGGATTTGAATGCTCTTCTATTCCGCTTGCGCTACTGGAATATTTCTGTGAGTCTCCCGAAAAGTGAGTTTGGGAAGCTGTCGATTCCATACCTGTCGCACGAAATTAGTGCAGAGGGGATTCGGGCAGTTCCGAAAATCGCTAAGGGAGTTCAAGACCTGCCATTCCCGAAGACTCTGAAAGGAGTGCAGTCCTTCCTTGGAAGTCTGAACTACTATCATAAATTTATTGAAGACTTTCCGGTAGTGGCTGCAGTCTTGTACGAGCTTTCAGACGACCAAGTGCAAGCCGGACGAGATCTCACCAGGGCCAAGGCTGCGTTCGAGATTCTCAAGAAGAAGATCATTTCGACCCCACTGCTTCGGCATCCAGACCGGACAAAGCCGTTCGTGATCATCCCGCATGCCAACCGTTGGGCTGCTTGCGCGGTCCTCGGTCAGGAATACGATGGAAAGATCCAACCGGTGCGGTTTACTGGACGAGTTCTGAACGATGCTGAGCTCCGATATTACATAGCTGAAAAGGAGGTGATTGCTGTGCTAATAGTCCTTCAAGTCTTCCGAACACTTCTCGAAGGTTGTTGCCTGGAAGTCTACACTCGGCACTCAGTCTTCAAGTGGATACTCCAGTCGAAGTCTGCTGACGGACGCTGTGTTCCGTGGGGGGTTATGCTCTCACACTGGGACATCACCGTCCGGAATGTCCAGAAGGATGAAGACGGTCTGGCGGCTATCATGGGAGCCGGGATCACCCCACGTGAACATTTGGACGAAGTCGCAGAAGCACTGATACCTGCCAAGGGACGCGTCCGGAAGCCACCAGTTCTCAGAGTGGAGATGCTTGACGATACCTATCATGGCGTCGTCCTGAGTTTCGATGGTGCGGCTAAGACCTCAACTCGGCAAGGAAGCTGCGGATGTATTCTCTGGCAGCTCCCCGGCTGGAAGGTGCTCGAAGCCCGAGGTTTTGTTTTGGACGACGTGACAGTCAACGATGCGGAGTATCATGGATTCCTGAAAGGAGTCCAGATGGCGCTCGACCGTCAGGTCGAAGACTTGGTGGTTGTGGGAGACTCTCGGATCGTGATTCAACAAGTCCAAGGTCTCATCAACTGTCACCAGCCGAACCTCCAGAAACAATTGGCTGAGTGTGAAGTCCAGAGGGATAAGTTCCGGACGTTGCGACTGGTACATGTTAAGCGCGAGTACAACCAAGCTGCCGACTACCTGACGTCGAAGACGCTGGCGCTCGGAGGGTCCTGGGTTGTTCAGGATTCCGAAGAGGGGACACACCTGGAAAGAGTGTCGAAGATTGCGGAGAAGCTGATGGAGGCAAAGGTGGTCCATCTGGACGGAGACCCATCTCCGCGTCCTGAGACTTCGGCCCGGATGGAAAGTGACGCAGTGGTTGCAGACTCACAGTCCGCGCCGCTCTCTCGTGCGGCAAGCGTCTTCGCTGCGTTGACGAGGTCGAAGGCCAGGGACGCCGTACATCCGGATCCGGGAGTTGAGGACATTGCTCCTCCTGGTGATGGTGAACCTCAGCGACCCATGGGTCCCCTCGAGTATCAGGCCGAACGGTGGAGACGTATCAGGACGCACCGGGATCAGGATGCCTACTTGTCCGAAATCAAGTCGTTCCTGAAAGGGGATATTGACGGATTCTCGCCGAGAAGGCTCCGCAAGATTGCTAAGGTGGCGGACTTGTTTGCGTTAGATGCTCGGAATGTGTTATACCGTCTAGCCCGATCGACTCGAGACCGCCCTCGCGACTTTGTAGATGAGCCGAGACTGGTGATCCCGGAATCCCTGCGGCCAGACATGCTGCACTACGCACACGAGGATTTCCAAGGTGGCCACCAAGGCATCACCCGGACGTACGAGAGACTCCGTTCGGAATTCTACTGGCCAGGGATGTACGCTGATGTTGAGCGCTGTGTCAAGGAGTGTGTCGACTGTGCGAGTGGCAAGGGACGACCGCCCAACGAAGGACCGTCGCCCGGAAATATTGAGCCCAGACGTCCGTTCGAAGTTGTCTCGATGGACTTTGTCACTCACATGCCGGAGTCCGAACGTGGAAACACCTTTCTGCTGTTGTTCCAGGATGCGTTTTCCGGATTCGTGATGTGCAAGCCCATGCGGTCGACTACTGCTCAAGACGTCGCAGAGGTCTACGAAGAATGTGTGTTCCGGAGGTTCGGAGCGAGCTCCATGGTCCGACATGATCAGGACCCCCGCTTCATGAGTGAGGTCTTCACACGGTTCAGAGAACTTCTGGTAAGCAAGCAGCGAGCCACTCTCGCTTATCGTCCGCAAGCTAATGGTCAACAGGAGCGGTCCGTCCAGACTGTCGTTCGAAGTATCCGAGCGTACATTGCTGAGGCGGACCAAAGTGACTGGGACGACCACGCGGAGAGGCTCATGTTCGCTCTGAACACGTCGTTCGACGCCACGCGTCTGGATACACCCTTCTACCTAGTGCATGGTTGGGACGCTCAAGGGACGCTGTCTGCGATGATGGGTCCGAAACCCTCTAGCGTTCCGGAGCGGACTGCCT
This sequence comes from Phytophthora cinnamomi, assembly GCF_018691715.1. NCBI lineage: Eukaryota > Oomycota > Peronosporomycetes > Peronosporales > Peronosporaceae > Phytophthora > Phytophthora cinnamomi. The sequence continues at coordinate 34,134 of NW_027151055.1, read as the reverse complement.
ATGAGTGGCGTCGGAAGCTTCAGCGGCAATATAGCTATGAGCAAGCATGTGCCGAGGATCTGCAGAAGAAGGCGAAACGCCAGTGTTCTGAGGTCCAGACGCAAAGGTGGAGAGAGCTGTCCGCACGACTGAAGTCTGGGTTCGAGAAGGGAGATTCGGTCTGGCTATACATTCCGAAAGTCCAGCCGGGTCTCAGCCGTAAACTTGCCCACATGTGGCATGGCCCCTTCCCGATTGAAGAGATGCACGACGACTTCCGAGTCAAGCTTAAGATTGATGACACTGGGTACCGGGTTAATCCCTGGGTACATGTCAGTCGACTTAAGCCACGTGCCTTCTTCCCGAAGCGTCCAGTCGGAGAGGTCGAAGTGTCCGGAGACGATGACTTCGATGCGGCCTTACTTCCGGAGGACAGCTGGGAGCCAGACTCAGAGCGTGACGAGTATGAAGTGGAGAACATTCTGGACCTCAGGTGTTCTACACGGACCCGAACGTCTAGACGCACTCGAGAGTACCTCGTTAAGTGGAAAGGGTACGACGACCCCGAATGGTTGCCCGTGTCTCAGCTCAGTTGTGGAGCATTGATGTACGCGTTCAATCACGGTGCACGTGCACGAGCCCGGTTCCAGACGATGCAGGCTGGGGACGATCACCCCAGAGCCTAGTACATGTCTGAACTGGATCGACTGCGCGGATGTGCCCCTCGACGGAATGTGGTTTGAATCGATAGATTTGCGATGTGAGTTCAGATATGATATTTCGGAGTGTCAAGTGGAGAACGAGTGGAGAGTTTCGGAAAGACGAAGGTTGGAGTTTGAGAAGTTTGGAGTTTCAGGACTGAGATGACAAAAAAAGATAAGAATGAGGAAAACGGAGAAGATGTATTCAAGAGGAATTACGCAGAATGAGTGCGGACGCTACGCCTGCGACTTGGTCCGGAGATTAATCTTCGATCGAGTCACGCTGTTCGGCTGGAATCAGAGTGCGGCGAACATCTTCCGGCAGATGGGCGATGCGCTCGTCGTCCGAAGAGCAGAGTCCCCATTCCGTACGAGCCGGCTCGCGAGCATCCAGAAGCTCCATCTGTTCCTTCAGAGTGTAGCGGACATCGGTTCCAGGCTTGGTGTGGTCCCGACTCATCATTCTCTTTCTGGAGTCCCGCCACGTTGGAAACCCAGTAGTCCGCTTGGAATTGCTGCGCGCGCTTGAGCCGAAGGACTTCCTCCTGAAGTTCGACCTCCGACTTCACTGCTGCGTCCTGTCCCAGTCGACGCTTGATCATGTCGTACTTGGCTGTCACCTTCCGAAGGAGGGACACCGTTCCGAATGTTCGATAGGCCAGTTGCTTGGCGTCGAACTGAGACAGGATGCTCGCCAGCTCGCGCTTGACCCGGAAGCTCTTGAGTTGTGCCGTGAGCTCGGACTACGAAAGCGGATCCTCGCGCGGAGTCAGGATGAAGTCGCTGATGACATCGTCTTCTTCGAAGAAGTCGTAGAGGTGGGCCAACTCAGTAGCCCTCAGACTCTCCATCTGGACCAACGGATCCAGACCGCCGAAGCCATCTTGTAGGAAGGTCCTGCCGTCGTTGTGTCTCTCGGTCGCCGGAATCCCGACAACCCGGACGGTGGTGTCTGGAGCCTCCCCTGGTGCGATGTCAAACGCCGCAGGCTGACTAGGCGTGGAGCCCTGCCCGGACGAAAGCCGATCCTGCGCTTGGAGAACCTTCGCTTGCTCTGTGTCGAGCGTTTGAAGGCTCTTGAGGACCGCGGCATCTGACCCTTGTGGCTGATTCGCCGGGCTCGAGGATCTTCTGCTGGGTGGAGGCGTGGGCGTCTTGTTCTTGGACCCGGAGGCCGGAGTCCCCCCTTTCGAGGCGGGCGGCTGCCACTCCGTCTCTTCCTCCTCCTCCTCTTCCTCCGCCTCGCTCTCATCGCTTGAGCTACGAGAGGCGCTCGGACGAGGTCCATCGCCTACGCCTGGTGTGGCGGAGCCAGCCCCGGCCGGGGCGTTGCTCGCGGCGCTCACTGCAGACGCGACCACCATCGTCTTGTTTGGCGGATGGGAAATCGCGATTTGGCTGTGTTTCGACGAAAGAAGTTTCCGATTGATGTTTTGCGACCCGATTGGCTGACGCGACATGGGACAAAGAAGGAAGGCCACTTCCGGGAGCTGGGCTACCTTGCCGCCCTCCGGACCACTCCGACGTTTGGACATTTTCGTCCGCCTTGCTACGCGTGGTCTCATCGCAACCTATCAGTTCGGGAGTAAATTCCTCTATGAGAGATTGGGATGAGAGGGACGGTTGACACGAAGCGGCTCCAGAAAATTTGCCCAAGTCTCTGCTCAGTGACCCGGCCAGCGACAGGCCCGTAAGACTTGCGACGGAAGAGCACAAGAGAAGAGCGAAGACACAAGCGAGAAAGAAGGCTCAAGCAAGTCCAGACAGAGAGCCGAAGAAGATTGCTCAAGATCGTCCAACTCCCGCCATAGTGAAGTCAAGGCAAACTCCAGACTCATTGGTCTCCGGACCCCGGACGCAGGATTCCAGACACCAGGCTCCGGACGAAGATCGTCGATGGGCGACCGGTCGCGCCCTGTCCCAGCCTGATTTGTACCCAGAAAGGCCTTCCAAGTTTCAAGTATACTCCGACCAAGATGTTAACGACCGACCAAGACGACCGACCAAGACGACCGACCAAGACGACCGACCATGATATGTTATGCACCGACCAGATTCCTGCCTTATCCATGACCTGCTCGACATGCGACGTGATTACGCCACGCCCCGACTATAGTGAAACCAAGATAAAAGAGCTGATTCCAGAGAACAGTGGATACAGAAGCCTAAGAAAAGATAATCAGAGAGTTCAATTTGCCAAGAAGGGCGCAAGTGCTTCCCCGTCCCCAGGGACGAGGTGTGCTGTCAAGTAAGCGAGAGGAACAAGCCTCGACCGGAGGGATTAACCCTGCCGGCGGCCCTAAGCTACAAGACCTGCGTTTGGACGCGTCGTGACCGCGAATACCGCCGTGGAACTCTCCCAAAGGCTAAGACCAAGTTAGGCGGTGATCGGGCGACGCGCGCTCCGAGGTGACCTGTCCTATTTCATATTCCAGTTGTTGGTCCTTCGTTCAGAGGCCCCATTTCATATTAACTGCGTTTCTAGGAGGTTGTGTGTAGTCACCCCTAGATCCGATCGATTGACTACTGTGTGATAGGATTGTATATTGTCTGACCGGAGGTTGTTCTCCTTTTTTGGAGTTGAACGTTTGGAAAGTCTTCCGCCTGGAGCTAATTATCTCCTTGCGGAAGCTGGTGCGCGTGAGTGAAGGGTGCTTTCGGACTCGACCGGTGGTCCGGAAGAAACTCCAGTAGACCGGTGTACGGGCCCCCCGCTCAAGGGCCCCCCAAAGAATAAGTAGCGGCTGTATATTTGTATATTTGCATATTAACTCTCTGATTTTGAAGGTTTGGCTGGAAGGATCTGCTTGTGATCTCAACCCCAGTCGTGGAGACCTACGTTTAAAGTAACGTAAGCGCTCTACACCCAAGACCTTATCATTGTGAAGACAACTCATCAGGTGAAGTTCGTTCTATCGAAGATAAACGACACCTACAGGGATTCGCAAGGTCACACGCCACCTCCGTTGGGAGCACCTAGTGCTGCTATCGGAGTCTGACCCCATTGGGAAAATCCGTAAGGAGGAGTAATTCTCCGGACGGGCGGCCCCGTGGCATCGTGCTATACACCTGGGCGGCAAAAGGCGCTCACCCGCCTCGCCACACTGGTCGGCTGCCAGCACGTGGATGTTTGTAATCCATGCCGCAGGAGGTCGACCGCCGGTCGTGAAGTTTGCGAACAGCTCTTGCAGGCGCTTCCAGTTCCCAGAGACGGTAATGCTGGACTCCCGATCCAAGAAATCCGAGAAGGACCAAGCATCCCAAGTCTTCTCGCGCAACTCCCGCCGCAAAACTTCGCAGAGAGCCTCAGACGTTGCAAGCTGTTCCTTCAGGTCAGCGATCTCGTCCGCATGCGCGTTCAGGCGATGCTGGTGGTCTTCTTCCTGCGCGACCAGATTCCGCTTGGCCCGAAGTTCCGCGCCCTGCTTCTCGCTCTCGACGCGCCCGACTTCAGACTGCCAGAAGGCCTCCATCGCAGCCCACTCCCGGCGCAGTGCATCGTTGTCGGTTCGCAAGTTTACCACATCTCAGACGGAGGTAGTCGCGCTGGACTCGAGAGTAGCCTTGATGTGTCGATACTGGACGAGCAACCGCTTTAAAAAGGAGAGCGTGTTCATCGAGTTTTCCGCGAGGTGCCAAGGCTTAAATACAGTCAGGACCGACGCGAATTGTTGTTGCATCGTGAGTGATCCCAACATGAGCGCGAGGTTGCTGTCGGCCGGCGGCTGATCAACGGGCTGGAGAATACTTGAGCGCACACCTGCGCCGAGGATGAACTCAAGGTCGTTCAGGTCTTGGTCCGTGAAGCGTTCGAGAATCTGCAACGCCTCCAAGCCGCCATAGCCGTCACGCAGGTGAGCTCCATTGCGGCACGCCATTTCCGACGCCGTGACGCCGACAAGCAGGAGCGGTTCGCTGTCCGCGTAACACGGCGACAAGAGCCAATTCGCTGGCCGCTGACATCCATCGTCAACAAACGAGAAACTGGACGCAGGGACAAGCCTTGACGCGGAGATCCCAGCGTACTCCGCGTTGGACACCAGGCCACGCTCTCGCCACCCTGGATGAAGGAGTGAATGCGTGTCAGGTCCCTTGCTGCTCGCACCTGAGGCCGGGGCGTCCGCGCTCAGGCCTTTGGTCTCTTCGAGATCCTCGCCGGAGCTTCTGTTATCGCCTTACTATTCGGCGCCATTGCCTGAACCCGCCGTCGCCCGCGCCACCACCATTACCACTGCCGCGACCCTTCTTTTCGTCGCCGCCCCCCTGCTTGCTCTCCAGGTGCTCGTCATCCGAGGCAGGCCCCTCCTCCGTCGCCTTGCGCGACCTGGACGCGTATTTCGCACCCCCTGACTGATCGTCGCGCCCCTGCGCATCATCCGATTGATTTTGCGCCTTGCGCGCGCCCTTTTCCGCTGGTGCCATGCTGCCACGCCGCTTGAGTAGCCGAGATGCTGCTTTGGTGGTGACTGAGCGCCGGTGTCGCGTGTTTGAAGAAGATTTCGCTATGATATGGAACTTGGGAACTTGATTTTCAGCTGGAGCATGCCTTGGCTGCATAGCTGACAGTTGTTGACTAGCTGCGAAAGGGCAGAGAAGCGTACACAAGTGTGGAAGCCGCCCACGATCACGTTCAACCGAACTGCATCCAAGGTCTGCCCCGTTGATCTTGGGTCCAGCCATGATATGCCAGTTCGAAGGGAAATTTCTCTATGATAGACCATGACTGGAAGGGACGGTTGACACGAGGCTGAAAAGGATGTTTCCCGAATTCCACCAATTGCTTACTGACCCGGTCGGTGACGTGGCTAAATCCGCTATTCTGATTGGCTGGGATTGTCCTCGGATCCGGCTGTGTACCGTGCGACAAGCTCTGAGCCGGAATTCGATTGTGTTCCGCGGAACGAAGTGCGAAGAAACCTAGGATAAGCCCTTTAGGCTTGGAAGACAGCGTTGAGACGAGAAACCTGAGCGTGGATCTCCTTTCAAGCCGCCCCCGTCGTTAAGCGGGTTGACACAAAGAGGAACGTCGAAAACGCCTGCACGAACGTATCGTGTATGGTGTCCCGCCTCACCTAGGTTTTGAACGCACACAGATTTTGTGCACCCGGATCCCAGAGATTCCCGTGAAGACAAGTGCACAGTGCCCAGACCGCTGGCCAGCCGAGTCAGGCCCAGACAAGCGTCACGCTACAGAGTGGAGTCATCCTACCGTTGACCGCAGAGCCTCAGGTGAGGCAAAGCCCCGCAGATCTCGGATACACTTGCGTTGAAGGACGACTGACTATGAAGCTCAGTATCATGTATGCGCGTACTCGTGGAACCTTGCCCGCAGTGGTGTACGAAGCCCCCGAGAAGCCAGTCACAGACAAAGATACGTACCTTGAGCTGTGCAAGATCCAGCCCGGAAGTGTCGACGTCAACAGCTGGCCAGTATAATCAAGCCAAGACGGATATAATCAAGTCAAGGCAAAAACGGCTGGTATATTCAAGTCAAGACAAGCTACCCCAAGTATAACCAAATCAAGCTTTTCTCCAGATGCACGACGATGAACATAGAAGAACACCAAAGAAGGATACCTTTACATACCCCTAGCGATAGTCCAGCAGATAACAAACAGAGAGGTCGTTTTACCCCCTACTGCGCAAGTGGAAGCAAGTGCCAGCCAGGAATCGGGTCCGCTGATCACCAAGGCCAAAGTCAGCGCGGAGCTCTCCACACACTCAAGTCCAATTACGTGGGGATCAGGTGCTCCGGCGCTGAAGTGATCCGCGTATTTCGTATCCCAGTTGGACCCACTGCGTGTAGATAAGAGTGGTTACCCATTTCATGTTCACAAGGTTATCTCGGGTGGTTAGTTAGCAGTCACACACACACACCCCGGAATAGTTGATCGACTGCGTACAAGGAGCGATTGTATTTGGTCTGTGTATATCTCTCTTCGGAGAGTGGTGCGCGTGAAGGAAGAAGCGTTCTAGGCTGACCAGTGCCTTGAACGTTGACAATTGACTGGTGTACGACCCACCGCCCGAGGGTCTAAGAATAAGTGGCGGCTGTTTGTGTATAACTGTATTTGTATTGGTATAACTCTGTATTTGTATTGGCTATCTGGAAGGGTGTATATTCTGGGGTTCTAACTCGTGGTAGCAACCCTGGTTCCTGCACTGCTTCGACCTCCCGGCTATTTGGATAGTGCGTTCAAGTCAGTGAACGTCACGCCTGACTGGTCAAGGCCTCCAAACCATCAAACAACTCATCCGGTGACCTATCCAGGCTCCCCAAAGATAAACGACACCGACAGGGAACTCACAAGGTGACACGCCACCCTCGTCCGCGGCCCCCCGTAACCTGTGTTTAAGGCTTACGGGGCTCCGTTCAAGGGTTTACCTTCCCGAGAAGGGCATTTACCCACTTATCCGGGCTGGCCACCGTACACCTGGGCTATTCAGGTTTCACTGGCCTCGCCATACTTCGGGCCCCGGCGATGATCGCAGCGCTCGTACTACTGTTGTCGTGTCTTCGTACGCCCTCACTATTTCTGAAACGTCCTCCAGCAAGACGTTCCGCGGTTCCCATGTATCTCGATGGGGAGGGAATCCTCTCCAGCGAATACGAAAACGTATTTCTTAAAGGGTTCGTTTTCGGGATACTATGGTCAACAATCCGCTCAACAATACGGCGTGTTGAGCCGGGGGTGGGAACTCGCCCCGGGTATAATCAGCCCCCGACTGATCAACGAGCGCCTCTCCATTGCCGGGTGGCCGTCGCGGAGCGTCTATAGGGCGCTGAGTTCGCCGCCCTGAAACAGGAGCAGGTGAACCAGAAGGCCCAAGTCACGACAGTCTTGTAGACCGCCTCGAATATCCAGGTCAAGTTGGGGACCCGAATGTAGGAGTTGCTCCAGCGCGTCCGCGCGCTCGAGTGATTGCAATGGAGCCTGCGCGAATGGCGCAGGCTTCACGTGTTGACATACCTCGCAAGCACGGACGTACTTGCGCACGCACTTATACTGGTGGTACCAGTAGAAGTCACGCGTGAGAAGGATGTATGTCTTCTCACGTCCGAGATGTCCCGCAGACGGGGCGTCCTGATATTCGAACATGATCCTGAATCGCAGGTCATGGTCATTCGGCACGACAACGCGATCCGCGTTGTCGTCGACTGCATTGTAAAGCAGTAATCCGTCGTGCACTCGAAAGCGGTGTGCACGCGGTCGAAGGTGCTTGAGCAGCTTCTGACGAGCCATATCAGAAGGTGCTGTGCCATAGACCAGCAAGAGTTTCGCGTCCGCATCGTGCGCGTACGCGGCCTTCACGTCGTCCAACAGAGACGACGTGGATGTGCTCGTTCGCATGGCGTCAATGGCATTGACGTCAGCAGCTTCTGCATAAACCGGCCGACGTGATAACGCGTCGGCCACCACATTCAATCTTCCGGGCTTGTATTCGACCCGGATGTTATACTTCGCAAAGAATGAGAGCCGTCTCACCATTCTTTGGGATATGTGTGGCGACTTCACTGCGGTGCGCAGTGATGCATGGTCGGTGTAGACCACGAATGGTCTACTTCCAAGTAGATACACTCGGAACTTCGCAAGTGCATATTTCATGGCAAGGCGTTCCTTGCCATGTACCGGATAATTACGCTCACCTGCCTTCAGCTAACGCGACTGGTAATAGACGACACGATCACGGCGCTCGTGATCGTGCTGCATCAACGCACATCCGATCGCGAAGTCGGATGCGTCACATACGAAGTGGAATGGACGATCTTGGTCAACCACAGCCAAGATCGGGACCTCAGTCAAGCCCGCTTGACCGCATCGAATGCCTTTTGGCAATCGGTTGTCCACTTCCACACAGCTTCCTTCTTAAGAAGTTGTGACAGCGGGCGGATCTTGTCCGCGTAATCCTCCACGTAATTGCACAAGTACGTGACCAAGCCAAGGAACTGTCTCAGTTCCTTGACACTTGAAGGCGTTGGCCATACATTAATCACTCTGACCTTTTCCGGGTCAGTGCGAACACCGTTCTTCCCTACAAGACACCCGAGGACGGATATCTCGATCGCCCCGAAGATCCCTTCACTTGGGGCGTAGGAACGGGCTTTGCACTTATCCATCTTGCACCGAACTAGGTTTTTTTGTGTAGTCCTTTTGTGAAATCATCGGCATGTGTCCTGGCACGTATGTGATTTCCTTTCCTAGTAAAAGCTTCACTTCACCGAGATCCTTAATCTTAAATTCACTGCTGAGTTCACCCAGCACTATCTCGATGTCGGTATCAGTACCAACAATAAAAAGATCACCAACGTACACAGTCACACAAACTTTATTATCTTCCACTGTCCTCACATATACACCAGCATCCATTTTAGCGCGTTTGAAACCAGCTCCGCTTGCCTCAACCCATAGAGACTCTGCTTGCGTTTGCGCACACGGCCCGGGCTATCATCAAAATAGTCGGGTTGTACCATATAAACGTCAACTCCACCCAGTGGTCCATTCAAAAATGAGGTAACAAAGTCCACTTACCAGTACACCAGGCCCAGTTCCAACACTAGAAGAGGGTCCCGGACTCAGCCTTCACTTAAGCGTAAATCTCCCAAAATTTGACGTCATACTTAATTGAGAGTGTGCGAATGAGGCTTGGTAGTCGAGTGAGTAGTTGGAAGGAAATCCGAAAGTGAGCTCGATTTAGGTTAGTGTCTTTACCAGCTAACAGTCCCTACTGTATGCAATGTTCCCTAGTAGGTGAGGCTTGTAGATGTGGTCCAAACGATCTCGGCTGCGGTCCAAACGAAGTTGTCAGTCGTAAGACTGATCTGCCTAGTCACGGCTGCGGCTCAAAACGGTTGACTCAACACATGCAAATCATAAGCACCCAAATTGAAGTTGTCGTCCAATCACATTCCAGTATCAGAGGTAGTCCAGCCAATCAGGTTGCGTGATCTCCCCATCTTCAATCACAGAGTCCGGTGGCACGTGCCAGCACGCGCAGGCCGTCTGCCTCGCGGTAGGGATCCGGTCGATCAGACAGCGAAGTGCAACCTCAACACCCCCACTCAATTCGATGTCTCGAGCTTGGGTCCAACGTTGCTACACATCATCAAGTAGCGGAGCGTCTTCGACGATAGACCCTTTGTCATGAAGTCAGCGAGCTGGTTCTTGGTCTCCACATACTCCAGCGCGACTTCGTTGCTCACCACCTTCTCGCGAATGAAGTGGTAGCGTATGTCGATGTGTTTCGTGCGAGCTTGGTATCCAACATTCTTCGCCAACGCCATCGCGCCTTGGTTGTCTTCATAGATCACCGTAGCCCCCACTTGTTCAGTGCCAATGTCCTTCAATAGACGGCGCATCCAGACGCACTCCTTCACGCATTCGCTCAGCGCCATATACTCGGCCTCTGTAGAACTTAACGCGATAGTCATCTGATACGTTGAACGCCACACCACAGGAGCACCGCACATCATTAACATCGTCCCGCTTACGGAACGACGGTCGTCGCGGCTGCCGGCCCAGTCCGCATCCGAGTAGGCGACGAGCTCGGTTCCACATAACCCATCGTACGTGATACCCACGTCCTTGGTCTTCAGTAGGTAGCGCACTACCTTGATTCCGGAGTCAATCGTTTCGTTCCATATTCGTGACGCCTGCTTGAGTCCGTACAAACTTTGCAGCAACATGCAAACGACGTCCTCTTCACCATCTTCTTCGGCAAGTGTCAAGAGATCTCGGAGTCCCTCTGGCAAGTCCATGTAGATCTCTTCTTCCAGCTTGCCGTACAGGAACGCGGTGTCGACGTCGTATTGCTCGATGTCGTATCCATCTGCGACACACTTCGCCAGTTTGGCGCGAATCGAGTTGAGATAAGCCACCGGGGCGTACGTCTCTTCGTAGTCCATGCCGTGACGTTGCGAGTAACCCTTGGCTACGAGACGGGCCTTGTGACGAATGACTTGTCCCTTCTCGTTGCGTTTCAATGCGAATACCAAACGACAGCCGATCGGTCGTTGGTGAGCTGGTCTCGGCACCAGCTTCCATGTCTTGTTTGCTACGAGCGACTTCAACTCGCTCTGCATAGCCCTCTTCCATTCCACTTGGTCCGCACTCGCCATAGCTTCTTCATATGACGTCGGGACCTCTTCCGTTGCAGCCATTGCTTGGCCACCTTCAATTGCATATTGGTCCTCGTTAACCTGAACTCTGCCTTGAATCATCTTCTGGCGCTTCGTGCCAGTAGTCGAGGGTGCCACGACTTGCTTCTTGCGAGCGCCTGCCTCTTCAGGATCCGTTGTCTCGTCAATGTGGCGAGCACGCGATCGGGTAATCATATGATGTGTCGATCCGTATGGCACGATCGCATCGTTTACGCCCATGTCACGTTGAAGTGGGATAACGTCCCCAACTTCAGAATCCATTGGCACGACTTGTCCTGACTCGTCCGGTTGATACCCACCATGGCTGGGCTGCTCCACCTTGACTTCATCGTCATCCAGCTCCATTTTCTCCACCATGTCATCCAGACTTGTTGTTTCCACGAACTTCACGGTGCGCACGATTTGCACCTTTCCCGTCGCCACGTTGAGTACTCGGTTTCCCTTGACACCATCCTCGTAGCCAACGAATCGACACTTGAAGGCCTTAGCATCCAACTTGCGGCGCTTCTCGTCGGGAATGTGCGCGTAGCCAACTGAACCAAATACTTTCATGTTCTTGAGCTGCGGCTTGGTTCCATGCACAATTTCGTAGGGCGTCTTGACGTTCACCGAGTTGGGGAGCCGGTTGATGATCCACGCAGCCGTGTTTACGGCTTCGGCCCACCACGATTTCTCGATGGCTTCCTGGTAGAGCATACAGCGCGCCATCTCCACCAAACTTCGGTTCATGCGCTCAGCCAGTCCATTCTGCTGAGGCGTGTATGGCACCGTCTTTTCATGCTTGATGCCACTGCGGTCGAGGTAGGCCTTGAACTGAGTGCCCGTGTACTCGCCACCATTGTCAGAACGTAGGCGCTTGATCGCCTTGCCTGTTGCGTTCTCCATTGCTGCCTTGAAGATCTTGAACTTCGACAGCACTTCCGATTTGGCCTTCATGAAGTAGATGGTCACGTGACGTGAGTAGTCATCAATGAAGGTTACCACATACGTGCAGCCACCGGGTGTCTTGGTCTGCATCGGACCCATCACGTCCGTGTGGACCAGATCCAGTACGCCTGCACTCTTGACGAGCTTCTCCGGGTGGCGCGGATAGTCGTCCGCTCTCATCTTGCCCATGCAGCAGCCTGCGCAGACGGTACCACTTGTGGCACCATCCGAAACGCAAGGCACTCCGTCTGCCATGGTCAACAGCTGTTCGTAACGTTTGAACGGGATGTGGCCGAGACGGGCGTGCACAACGGCCCATGGCTCCTTACGAGATGCCGTCGCCGCACGACACACCTCGCCCCCCACTGTCTTCAACTTGTAGACGTTTCCTAAACGCTTGGCCTCCATGACGGTAGCATCGCCATAGCGAAAGACACACTTGTCCTTGCTGAACTGCGCGACGACGTCCTTCTCGGCCAGCTTCGCAACCGAGATGAGGCTTCCATCAACTTCAGGGATGTATAGCACATCCGACAGCGTGACAGACGTTCCGTCCATCAGCTTCATTCCGACGGTGCCCTTTGCAACTGCGTCGATCTTCGTGCCATCCGCGATCGTGATGCGGACTGGCGTCTTCAGCTCCTTCATGGACACGAACTTGTCCCGGACGCTGGTCATGTGCGAGCTGGCACCGGAGTCCACGAGCCACTCCGACTTGTCCATCGCACCCGTTGCCGTAAACGCGAAGTCGGACGCAGCTTGCGCGACTTGCCCACGTTCGTTGTCGACCTTCTTCTTGCGGCACTCGAATTCCTTGTGGCCAGTCTTCTTGCAGTAGAAGCACTTGCCGTTGTACCGATGCTTGAAATTCTCCTTCTCCGTAGCAAACGCCTTCTCTCGAGCCGATGACGATTCATCCGAGGCTTCAACACCAGCTAGCGCTTGGATTGCGTACGAGAGCGTCATGTTCGGCGTGTTCTCGAGCACGGTACTGATCATCCGGTACTCATCGGTCAAACTGCCGAGCAGCAGCACGAGTTGGCGGGTCTCGTCGAGAGGCTCACCAATCGTCTCCATTTGGAGCACGATTTCCTTGAATCGGTCCACGTGCGTCGTGAACCGCGTACCGGGCTCCATCTTGAAGTTATTCAGCTTCTTGGTGACGAGGAGTCGGTTCTTGAGCGTGCTCCGGTTGAACTGCTCCTGGAGCATGGTCCATGCATCCATCGCAGTCATCGCACCACGGATGTAGACTTGGAATGTGAGGCTGACGTCGCCAGCGATCACTCCAAGGGCTTTCAGATCGTCGGTCTTCCATGCATCCGTGGTGCTGTTGCTCACCGGGTCGAACTCTGCCTTGATGATGTGGGGCAGCAGTCCCTTGCGCGAGAGCTTCATCCGCATGTTGAACTCCCAGTGGAAGTAGTTATCTTCCACGAGCTTGACGGTGTCCGCGTAGCTTGGGCTCATAACCAATTGAGAGTGTGCGAATGAGGCTTGGTAGTCGAGTGAGTAGTTGGAAGGAAATCCGAAAGTGAGCTCGATTTAGGTTAGTGTCTTTACCAGCTAACAGTCCCTACTGTATGCAATGTTCCCTAGTAGGTGAGGCTTGTAGATGTGGTCCAAACGATCTCGGCTGCGGTCCAAACGAAGTTGTCAGTCGTAAGACTGATCTGCCTAGTCACGGCTGCGGCTCAAAACGGTTGACTCAACACATGCAAATCATAAGCACCCAAATTGAAGTTGTCGTCCAATCACATTCCAGTATCAGAGGTAGTCCAGCCAATCAGGTTGCGTGATCTCCCCATCTTCAATCACAGAGTCCGGTGGCACGTGCCAGCACGCGCAGGCCGTCTGCCTCGCGGTAGGGATCCAGTCGATCAGACAGCGAAGTGCAACCTCAACATACTTTTGCTGGCACCCCTTGATAGTGATTCGCGTGTGATATCTGTACACTTCACCTTGTCCATTTCGCTTTTTCACAAAGACCTACTTGTTCTTCGGAACTCTAACACCTTCTGGTCTGGGTTATCGCTGCACGAGCCAGCCCACGCCGTCGTAACTGAGCCAGCAGGATTTGTTCGGGATCTCCCTCGGATCCTCGCCGAGTTCCGCTTCGTCGCTGGGGTCGTACAGGTGGTCATAGTAACCTCGACTCGGCTTGACCTTCTTCGACGTCAGCATGTGAGAGTCCTCGAAGTACGGGGTTCCCACAGACGACCGGAACTTCTTGGCTTTCTCGGTCGTCTTCGTCTCCGGGGTACGGGGCAGAAGGACTTTGCTTGGATTTTCACCGAAGTCGGCGATCCACTTAGCAATTGTCTGCTTGGCCCCGAGAGCCCGCTCCAGGCCGAACGCGGCGCGCAGCCGACGCTTCCACCGGGTCAGCCCGATAACATCAAGCTGTAGAAGCAGACTAACTCCAGGTGTCTCGAAGTGCGTACCCACTTCTCGCTCGACAAGATCGCCGAGTTCGAGGGCAAACGATACCGTTCAGATGCGTCCTTGCAGTGGCTGAAGCGTTTCATCTATGAGATGAAAGGGATTCGCCAGCTCAAAACTCGTGGTGCGAGCCATTCTCGCTGAGTCTCGGTCGAGCGGCCAAGAGCTGGTATCCCCAGCTGCCGAAGAAGACTCAGCAACGCTGGAGCCTACTCAGCGAGGCGTTCCTCGATTATTACTGCTCGCAGTTCGACCAGTCAGCGCGTACTCGATACTACTCGGCTACACGCAAGGCGAACGATCCGATATGCGACTTCCTCATCCGGCTCAACGGATATGCCCCCACCGCCAAGATCTGGTACGAGATGGGCGGCGCAGCTGCGATCGACCACGTCGAGCAGTTCCTACTCAACTGCAGTGACGACGAAGTCATGGACTTGTTGTATACACTCCAACTCGCCGACATTCAGCGAGTGGAGCAAATCATCAACAAGAAAATACTCGGTGAGAAGAGGAAGAAGCAACGCGACCGTATGATCGGCAGTCGAGGGAGCGAGACTCGGCGGAGTGACCGTCGAGAGAGTCGCCGAGACGATCGACGCTGTCACCGAGACGACCGACGCGGTCGCCGCGACGAGAATCGATACCGCCGAGTCAACGCAGTGGATGCGGCGGTGGACGACTTGTACCGCCGCTTCGATTCGCGCCTGTCGAGTCGGCGAGGCAGCGAGTATGAGTCGTCGAGCAGTGAAGGTGACTACAGCAGCTTCAGCGACGCCGACTCCGACAAGGGCCAGAATTACGTGAACGCTGGAGCTGTGAGGGACCAGTCCTCAGGCCGAGGCAGCGCGGCGGAGCGACGCAGGGGTGGCCGCCCAGCTCGTCGAGAGGAGTCGAGGGAGCGCCAACGGCCAGTTCGCCGAGATGAGTCAGGTGAGCTCCAGCGCTGGGATTGCCGAGATGACACCCGTGACAGGCGAACTTATGACCGCCGAGATCGCCGAGGCGGCGACTTCGACGAGCGTCCTCTCTACGGTCCATGCGCAGCGTGTGGAAGTAACAGCCACTCAGCACACTTCTGTCCCCGGCGATGCAAGTTTTGCAAGCAGCCCCATGACGTGGGCCGCTGCGAGATGTTCCAGCGGCTCGAGAAACTCTCCAAGTTCGTCCGCATATCGGTGCACAAGTCGGCGGTGTCGGCTGATCTCCACTATATCTACGAGCCGAAGGATTTAAACCAGGCGGCCCGCCAACACCTACTGGGTTGGATAACATTGGGCTGCCGCAGACAGCTGAGCCGGTGGTCGAAGCGAATTTCGTGTTCGCTTTCGTGGGCAAAACGCAACGGCCGAGATGCAGTGCGGAAGAAGTGACGAATTTGAGTGTAGATCCGACGGACATGAACGTGAAATTGATTGGAACGATGAACTCGGTGATCCAGAGGAAGGCTGCCGAACTATTACGCGTATGGCAAGGGAGACTCAGCTAATTCGAGAATGTCTCTTCAGTCGGTAGGTCACAGATTTAGAGAGTCGTTCGCTCTCTTCGAGCTTTGGTATTGTGGGTTCTACTCCAAACTCGCCGGGGTGATTGATTGAATCGCCGGAGTCCAATCGCCCCGGTTCACTTGCAGTGACTATTGATTGTTGGTTTCTGCACACAATCACATCTACTAAACACGAACAGAGCTTGCATGTGGTGCGGAGCGATTGGTCAAATGACTTGAGTTTGTATTGGAGTGTTTTACGGAACCGTGCGACCTCGCCAAACTTAGCTGAAAAGCACAATGGTTTCGGGCGCATCGAACAATGTTGTTCGACTACGGAGCCTGCCGAGTCTTGACTTCGAGGAGGTACATATATCTTGAAGTCTTCTGGAAGTGCGATTGGCAACAGGTGCCATCGTGAAGACCGAGAAGCGCATCGTGAACGTGCGTTTCTCGTACAAACAACGAGTGTTCGTCGAACACTTCATCGTCCTGGACCTGGACAATAAGTTCGACGTGGTAATGAGCCGGATTATGCCGTGCAAGCCACGGCATGATACGGTAATAGACTGGAAGAAGCGCATGCTCGTGCGCTTTGGTCGCGACAGCGGAACAGAGAGCGATGGACCTGTTACCGCAGCGCCCGCACTAGCACGTGTGTGCCAACTTTCCAGTTCCAGGGACCCGGAGCGAGAACCCGAGTTTGTTAACCCGAATCCTGAGGTGGATCACCGACAGATAGTAGGCTCTCTACAATATTTGGTGCAGTACACACGCCCAGATAGTGCGAATGCTGTGCGAACGCTAGGAACATATATCAACTGCTTCACACGAGAACACCAGGTGTTATCGAAGAGGGTACTGCGCTATTTGATAGGGACATCCGACTACGGACTTGTGCAGACAAAGAAGACCAAAACGTGAGATATGCAGTTTGCTGCGTATGTAAATGCGTGGAGACTTCAAAAGACGTGGAGATAGAGGTTTATGCTTACTTAGATCTAGGAAATGAAAGAGATGATCGCCGATGAATTACTGGCTGCGTGTTGCAGATGGAGGGATATATCCCTTACGCGTACTTGAGCCACAAACAGCGACTGATCACGGACGATATATGCAGTTCTGACTTTGTAGTTGCTGCTGAGTATTCTACGATGATTAAATGGACGCACAATCTGTGGAAAGAGCTTTGCCCCTGTCAGAAGCAGACGGGTTTGTATAACGACTATCAAGCAGCGATTGCTGTTATGAGAATGGCGAATTTGCTTTGGAGTACCACCCATCGGAGGAAGTGCTGGCAGCAATATTAACGAAACCACTTGGCCCCACGCAGTTCAAACGTCGCGACAGCTTTTGAACGTCGTTCCAATATCTTATTTCACACTGCGTCTGGCAAGCGAAAGCGTGCAAGAGCTACTGAAAAGGATCAAGTCTAAGCAACAAGGACGGTCACTAGTAAACGCGAAGTGGGCGTGTGACGAAGGTCAGGCTCCAGCTTCCATAGTGGCGACTGTCCTACTGGAACCGTGCTATTGTAGTTGCTCAGTGTCTAGTCCCAGGTTATCACAAGGGGTTGTGACCTACGAGGTTATCTTCACCTCAATCCCAACGTTCTCCGTGGGAAACACACGTGATCTCACCGCTGCTGCTTCCTACTGCTACACCTCAGCCTGCGCATCGCGCCAAAAGTAGCGAAACCGCGTGCTGCCCTATGAATGTCGCAAGTAATTCGCGCACCAGAGACCCACCATTACTGAAGGAGAGACGAAAACTCACGCAAATGTTACGCAATAAAGACATATGATGAGTCCCTCCTAGTCATATCACTTTAATGGTACGATATCCGCTAAACACTCATGACGTCAATGACAATGAAAGCGAGCTAAACACTCACCCACGAGTATGATATCCCGCAACACGACGTGAGTGAAACAGCCCAGACCCCACTCTAACAACAGCTCTACCTGCGCACTCACTCCGAGCGAAGCTTGCGACTCGCCTTCTGCAATAGTGGTAGTCAGAGCTGGATACAAGCCATGTTTCCCAGAGAAAAAAATCACCCTTGACTCGTTCTCATTGGTTAAAATTCTCTTGGAATTCAAGAGATCTCACCCGAGCTTTTTTCTTCCAAGAGATCTCTTGGAATCCAATTGGGTGAATAGATGTAGTTTCGGACCATCGCCTGTCGGGGTACGACAATCAGCGCTTCTGCTATCACTACGTAGTCTGCCTCGTTCCTCCAGTCGCTTCACACGCCTCCGTCGAAGTTGCGCGAGATGGTCTCGTCGCCGTGCGTCCACGAGTCGGTCGTAGGTCTTGGCAGCGTCCGTGGGTGTCCAGAAGTCACCGCCCGCGATCGCGCGGCCGCCCACCTCGAGCTCGGCGCTGTACCGGCGGATCTTGGCGGCGTTGAAGCGCACGCACAGGAACTCGTTAGCCGTCTCGTCCTCCATCTCGGCTACGTGCACGTCCTCTACGTTGCAGGTCTTGGTGATGGCGCCGCACTGACATCTGCAGCGAGAGCTCGAGCATCACACCAACGTCGGGCGCCGGTCGCGCCACCAGGCGGCCGAGTGACACCGGACTCTGGAGCTTGACGGTTCGGCGCACCAGTTGGGAGGGGAGCATGCTTGTAGTTGTATGCGAGATGTGGGAGTGCTTTTGAGTGCTTGTAATAGCAGCTAGCTGTCCTGTGAGTCATTCGCGCTAGGCGTCCAATTGCGTACTGAGCGAACCGCCGCTCGAGAACATATCGGCGGGCTTGTGGTACCTCGCTTTTTCTTCTCGTGAGGCATTTCTGGCACAAAAACGCGCTTTAACGCTTGCTTTCGGACCTATTTTAGGGACTGCGTTAGATTGGTGGTGGCACTTACACTGTGTCTCCTGGAGATCAAAACTCAACTTTGAAGTCTGCAGACGTAATCGTGAGAAATCAGGGGAAGCAACACCGGACTTGGATCGTTCCAGCAGCCGTTGCTTGCATTGTCTTTGCAGTATATCGGAAGTGCATCCTGCGCTGCAATTAGTCCTCGCAATAAAATTTCACCATTGCTGAAGATGAGAACGCACGAATATCCGAAAGGCTTTCCAAGCCAAGCTTGCGGTACGTCTTCCGGACCACAGCGGCCCAGCTAAGCGCTGCGACGGCGGGCTCCAGTACGTCTGTAAGCGCGTCCGGAAAGCGACGGCGGCGGCCAGCAGCGTCGCGACTGCAACCAGTGCAGTGAATGCTACATTAGTGGTAGTCATAGTTGGATACAAGCCGTGTTTCCAAGAGGCGAGCTCGACAATTATTAGCCTATTGAATCCGTTGAACTTTGAGACCTCTCCAAGCGCTTGGACCAAGAGTTCGATCCAAGCGACCATTCGCAAGATGCCGACGTCAAGCGAGAAGAAGCGGTTGCTGAAGGGTCTTCAGGCAGTATGGAGAAATCGGTTGCTCCTGCTTGCAGACACTGAAGATTCTAGTGACGAAGACGATGAGATGGAGATTGCCTCGCTCTATATTGTATTACAAGCACAACGCTATGTGGCGCGTCGAAAACGAGTTCCACACCCCGCATCGAGAATCAATTTTTACCTGACGAGAATGCCCGACAAAGAGTTCCAACTCAAGTTTCGTATGTCTTGACCCTTCTTCCTTGCTGTGTGTCTGCTGATTGCTGGCCACCCTGAATTTCAGAGCGTGCCTGGCAAGCAGCACAAGTGTAGCGTCGAGCTCCATTTGATGGGTTTGGTTTGTGTCGTCTTCCCTGCTTTAGTCGTTCCCCGAGGAGGCCTGTCTTCCCTTTTTCTTCGTGTTATCGAATGCAGCAGCGGGTTTGACGGGTGTCGGGGTGATTGTCGCCCTGTGCGCACCGGGGCGACGCGAGCCGCTGTACTTGATCAGCAGGTGGGACGCTCGGACTTGCTCTACGTCGTCTCAACCCACCCACCCACCCACACACACACACACACACACACAAGCGCAGCGTTAGATCCATGGCCAGTCAAGCCTCGAGCACTTCAGCAGACGCACCGGCCATCGTTGCCGATGGTGCTGTCGTTGTCTCGCCTGGAGCTTCGCCTTCCTTAGCCTTCATGCTGTGTTGTGATCTTCGTTTGTGTGTCTGCGTCTCTTGCAGCTAGTTGGAGCCAGCTGACACTCAACTTGGATATACACCCAACCTTGGGTGCGAACCCAGTCAAGGAGGGAGCCCCAGGTGCTCCCTAGTGCATGCATGCAGTTAGTGTAACGTTAGGATCACGGAACGCAGCCAACTTTCAATTCTCAGTTTCCAATTTGCTTTATTCCTCGCATCACCGGTTCACAACACGGGAGCTACGGCACTGATTGCCGCACAATGATTGACCCTAGTAAACACACACCATTGATTTATTGTACGCACCGCACGCCTACCTTGTCTAGCCTGCCGCGAGCGCATCTTGCTCTTCTTACTAGTACAGCTCTCGAATCCGAAATGGCGAAGCGTTTCCTCTGCTTGGTGGAGCTTCAAATCCACGGAGGAGTTTAGCTCCAAGCAGCCTGCTGAGGGACTAACGTTGCGTGGAAGCTAACCGATTTGCTCAGATCACGGCTGCGCCGCCAATAAGAGACTTCGGGCGCGGCACTGTCCATGAAGCAGGCCGAGTGCGCTCATCGGATCTTGCAGAGAGTTTCTCTGGGTAGCTCTGGGTGTGTGGCTGCGGTGTACCTGATTTTGGGGCTGATGCGGTCTTCTCGAACTTCGCCTTGCCGTTTGTCGATGCGTTGAAATGGTTAAGCAGTAAAATATCCCCTTCCCCCGATTCCCTCGCTTTGCAGGCGCCGACAGCACCTGACCATGACAGCGCAGCGAAGAAGACGAAAGACGACACTCGCCGACAAACATCCCCATTTCGTGATATCTGGCCTTGTTTGCGAAGAAACAAAGTTATTAAAAAGTAGAATGAAAAACACAGACCTAGACAACTAGCCACGCTAAATGGTCGGAACCACCAGTTCCCAGTGCGAAGGGCTTGTTCCACGTCAATACCATACCTTCGTAAACAGCCGCGAAATCGAACGAATTCCATAATCGCATAATCGGTTTTGCCGCAAAAACGTCAAGGTCGGCAGGATCTGCTGCTTGAACAAGACAGACTTGTGCTTCAATCTTGTCCTGGCAACACTGTCCCCTAAAGCACGACGTCGATCTTGAGCAAGTTTACTCGACTGCCTCTACAAAGTCCTCCCCGGCTGAGCTTGCAAACCCACGCACATTGCTCAGGACTTCAGCCTTGAGAGACTTCAGCGGCTCCCACGAAACCTCTATGTGTTGTAGACCTGTCCAATTAACGAGCAGCTCCCAACGTAAGACATCAGCATTGTACTTATGACTTGAGAATCCGTCGGCGCTCAGCAGCCTTCCTTGATTTGACCCAAAGTCACAGATTTTTTTCTGTCACATCCAGTGAGGAATTCGCGTAAAAGCAAAGCCGTGAGCCATGAACTTCGTAGGTCCTCGTGAGCAAGTGTCGGGTCATGAAGGAGTGTGGACGAGCTTCCGTTACTGCGAACGGACCTACCCGTTGCGCCAACAACTTGTTGTGGGCAAGACACTCATCGCCACGAGACCAAAGCACATAATCTCCAACGTCGAAATTGGCCGTAGCTCATTTTGCCGTTGCCATGTCGTTGAGGCGTTTCTTCTCTTTCACATTGATTTCATCGTGGTGCATTGCAAGCAAGTAGGACTGCACTTTCTCTAGTGAGTCAGCCACATTGATTAAGTCGATTGTGGTGGTGGCGTCATTGTGCTCAGGACGGGTGATGATGCCGAGCGCCGATGGCAGTGGCAGCGCCAAAAAAAAGCACCATCGGACACTTGCCAACCAGAGAGCGAACCGGAGTCTAGCTCAGATTTTCCTGGATTACCAGCAGCTGATAGGGTCATTCGTGGTGGTCGAGGTGGTATTCCATCAGCATCACACGAAATACTTGCAGTAGATCCCTGTTCAGGCTTTCAACCGTTCCATTCTCCCAAGGCGTGTAAACGGAAGAAAAGCATTGTTCAGCCTTAACCCGTCCACATAAGATCCTGGTTGTCTCGTTCCCGAAATATGAGCCCTGGTCGACATCAGCATCTTCGGTCAGTCGTACCGCTTGTGCCATGAGAGCAAGGCGTCTGCTGCGACATCAGCATTTGCACTGCTGCAGACAAACAGCTCTCAATAGTGACTCAGCCGTTCTTCATCATCAGTACATAACGGTCTCCACCAAACCTGTCACTCAACTGCAGATAGTCCCAGTGTACCATCTCGTTTTCTCTGAATCGGGTCCCATCGTGCTGGCAGAGCTCGGGCGCGCGTGTGTATTTGTAAATCCATTCAAGCGCCAAATCGCGTCTGAAGCGCTGTGCAGGCTCCAGACCGTTCTGACGCAGGAGCTGGCGTAGGCCCCAGCTCGTGGCTCGGGCCGCGATCTTTTTCGCGTCTTCCTCGATAGACTTGCGTGTATATCTCAGTCCCCCTTTTCGCTCGAGGAGGAACGAGCAAGGCACTAACTGGTTATCAATCTCTGGTGCTTGGGGTAACCTGGTGGAGGGCGTCAGGTCATAGTGGATCCAAGACGAAGAGATGGGTCCCCGAACTCGTCTCACCGCGGCTTCAACTTGTCCCCCGAAGCAGTCGACGTGGCTGTCGCGGTCGTACGTTGGTGGCGTTGCCGGCGACGACGGCCAACGTCGCTGGTTTGTTGTTGTCTCTGCTGCTGCTGGCGGGTGGAATTCCTGATCGATCCTTCCTGCTTCTGAGCTGGCACTCTCCGCTGCGACTGAGCGGGTCCCAGCCAAAGATAAAGAGTGGAAAGAGAGACCGCTGTCGTAGCGCTGGGCTCGCATGTCTAACGAGATGCTAAGGCGCTGTGGTGCGCGAGATGGCGTGCCAGCGGTGAGCACGACAGCGAACAGCGGAGTGACTGATCCAGCCAGCCTGTCACTACTTCACTGCGCGTGCCGCGGATCGGCCTACCACTTCCTGGGAGCTGAGTGGCATGCATGCAGTACGCTCGCTTGGGGACGATATCGTCCCCATCGAGGTGCATGCATAACCAGCGCTTGTCGGCGGTGGTGCCGTTCGTTTCAACATACATCCTCTGTCCGGAAATAAATGCTGTATCTAGACGTTGACCAAGATAAAATTGCATAGTCTTCTCCAAATTTTCCGCGGAATGGACGAGTGGACGCGTCTATATTTCGTCTATTCGGGGATACGAATCATACACCACTACCGTGTGCAGGGTCTTACCAAACACAACGCCTCGACCGCTTCATTTGAACAATTTCCGCCACGTGAACAGCAAGCACCTCTGCGACCGATGACTGTGTCTAGGACCAACTTCACAGAGAAGGAACGCCAACACATCATTCATGAGCTTCTAATTCGCTGTAGCGATCTCGTTCTGCCATCGGGAACTTACATTGACCTAGCTAAGCGTTGGGACTGTCATCCCACCACAATTAGCCGAATCTGGAATGTGTACTGCGCAGCTCGAGCCTCCAGGACCCCTATAGATGGATGCAAGAGCCGAAAAGCGAAGCATTGCGGAAGGAAGCGTAAAACCCGCGAAGAAGCTAACGAAAAGCTGCGGTCGGTTCCTCTGGAAGATCGACAGGTGATTCGGCGCGCTGCCGCAGCCGCAGGTCTCTCCAAGTACATGGTGGGAGAGCTACTCAAGGAGGGAGAGGTCTCTAGACGTTCTACACTGATCAAGCCTTGTCTGACCGACAAGAACAAGCTTCGACGCATCGAGTTTGCATTGTCCTTTGTCGACGAGTCACGAATGATATTTGAGCCGCTGTATATCGTTGTACATGTAGATGAAAAGTGGTTCAATTCAGACAAAGACAAACGCTCGTTTATAATGCTAGACGACGAAGAACTCTCGGTCAGAAAACACCATAGCAACCCAAGACTATGTTTTTGGCTGCCGTCGCACGTCCAAGGTAAGGTTACTCTGGTGATTATATACCCTTTCTATACCGATATTACTGACTTCAACTTGACTTCATAGGTTCGACCCGCATCGAAACGCAGACTGGGATGGCAAACTAGGTATCTGGCCTTTTGCCGAGAAGTACATCGCAAAAAAAATAGTCGGAATCGACCGAAGGGCACCGTCACCATGCGTAACTTGAAAGTCGCCTCTTTTGCCAACCCCCCCCCCACTCACCTGATACCAACGTGATGGACTTGGGCCTATTCATCTCACTCCAGTCCTCTCAAAATCGAGCCCCACTGCGTAGAACCGAGGACATCATTCAAGCTGTCAATCGAGCGTACGACTCCATGACCAAGGAAACGCAGGAAAACGCGTTCATATCGCTTCAAAACTGCATGCGTAGCATGCTGCAAGTCAGCGGTTATAATACGTACGCTCTGCCACACATGAACAAGGCAAAACTAAGGAAGCTAGGCATGCTGCCAGAAGTGATTGCGTGTGATCGGCAGGTTTACAACAGAGCAGTGGAGCTTCTGCGCAACTCGAACAGGGCAGATACCAATGTCCCTTCTTAGTATTTTATCCCCTCCAAATCGATAATGATACAAAAATCACGACTACCAAAACCTATGGTTCTGTCATACATCATACTTGCAATTAATTCCTTCCGGAGGAAGTATACACAATGCCAGACTCAATCGGATATTATCGCCGTGTTTGGGTCGTCCGTCTACAGGTCCAGATTCGTCGCAACCAGTACCAACACTGAACTGCTGAAGGTTTGAAAAGGAAGACCACCGAGAAGAGTCGACAGCGTCGGAGACTTGAGTCCTCTGAACGAGGTATATTTCAGAATGAAAAGTTTCTTGGAGCAGGGGCTCCGAACTACATGCACAGGGGCATTCACGTTGGAAGCGTGAGGCTACGGTAGATGTCTAACCTAGCTACAACTTTTCCCTGTCCTTCTGCTAGACAGAAATTGTAGCAATCGCACTAACGCATTTCATCCCATAGTGCGTTTCATCTTGCCAAACTAGGCAATCACCGGGGTCACGCAGCATAGCGCTCTTGCGTATTATACATCTCACCCAATTCTATTAGCAGATTGATAGCTCAATCGAACAGCCCTCCAGGTTTAAGTGACAGCGATCTACAGTTGTATTAGCGCCTGACTGTATTATCATATACTCCTTTTCGCACGCTCTGCAAAATCCAGAGCTGTTCAGGGCGAAGCACGGCTTTGTGATTATCCCAACAAAGCCGTTCTTCGCCCGGAACAGCTCTGAATTTTGCGGTGAGCGTGCGAAAAGGAGTATGGTATCATTTTATGATACTACATGGTATCATTTTATGATACTACATTGAGTCGCTAATACTAGATCGCTGTCACTTAAACCGGGAGGGCTGTTCGACTGAGCTATGAATCCGATGGTTGCTAGTAGAATTGGGTGAGATGTATAATACATAAGAGCGCTGTGGTGCGGGACCCCCGGTGATTGCCTAGTTCGGCAAGATGAAACTGCCATGATGGATTGCCTAGTTTGGCCAGATGAAACTTGTGCGTGACCGCCATGATGAGCTGCGGCAGAAGTGGATGAGGATTTCGCAATATCCCTATTTTGCAGTTTTTGTGTGCTACAGTATGTATTCTAGCCGAATTGATCGTCGATAGATTTTCCGGCGTCAAGTGGAATCCACGGCCAGGGTTTGGTAGCAAAATCGCAAAAAGTACTACACACTACTAGTAGCATTTTACTATAAACAGTATAATACAAGCCTATTATAATCGTTAGTACTAACATATAATTAGTATAAAAATCACGATATTAGTACTAAAAACTACTACAATTCCTACTAAATTCTAGGATGAAGTTCAAGGTCAATATCATCAAGGATGCGCGCAGTGGGTGATTGCCAAGGTGCTCTGTCGTATTCTCGCGCTCTTTATCCGATTTCTTCCCTGAAGACCGCAACCGGGTCCGGTGAGGTGCTCCAAGGCCGATAACTGTTTGGGTGATGTGACGGAAGCGGCGCCTTGATGCATCTGCGGTCATCCTGTTCGTCATGTCTGCTGCAATGAACGCTGGGAAGAGGCTGATCTTTCCAAACGGTACGGCTAGCACTACTCGGGTCCATGGTTTGCTAGCATCAAATGCGGTCACCTCTATGAGTATCTTTTGTAGTCCAGCGTGCGTTCCAACCTTCAGGAATAAAGATCAACCGGACTGTGAGCCCTCCCCAGCAAGCAGTCAAGGGATATATCTGTCGAGTCAGGCTACGGAGGTGGATGAAGCTACTCTCGCGGTATCTGACATCCGTACTCAAGCAACAGAGTGGCGGAAATTCGATGTTGCGGTTCTGGCCGATTGGCTATTACAAACCTCCCGAGCTCAGGATGCCCGTAGCTCCTCAACATTTTTTCATGTCTGTTCGACAGAATCTATTGTATTGATCCCTCTCCGCGTACACACGAGCAATGAGCAAGCCCAACGCCAGCTAATTCTTCATTACAACGACGTAGAGATCGATCAGATGAGGAAATGAGAACGGAATCTGTGGTAAGGGCGTTTTAGTAGTTTGATTTTACTATTAGTAACTAATTTTATTAATAGTAAATTTTCCACGCATCCAATTAGTATTATTATATAATTTGAAAATCAAAATCGTCTCCCGAATTATTAATATTACTTGAAGATATTACTACCAATCCATGATAGCGGCACTGAACCGAGATGACGAATGAAACCATTGATACGAGGGTCGTCAATTATATGTATGGCAAACAGGGGCTAACTTAGGTGACATGTATTGCTGATCCAACTAGCCCACCACTCGAGACACCACTTGCCTGCAGCTTGTACAGCGCCTCCGCTTCACTGGGTCGCTCATTTGGGTTTACGCTCACGCAAGCCTCACCAAGTTCAGCCATCGCTATCGACGAGGGCCCTGACGACGAGAACTCCACGGCAAGTATCCCCATTGCAACCTTTTGCAGGATCGCCGTGTCCCGACAACAGCTGACTGCCAGACCCTTCATCTTCACGAACGCGTACTGCAGCGAATGCATATCGAGCTCTGACAGCAGCACGCCGAACGAGAACACGTCAGCCTTGTCGTCGTTGATCTCCCCGAGCATGACCTCCGGCGCCATCCAGCGCAACGGCCCGACGCCCGCCGTCATGGTGCGGTCCAGCTGCTCGCGAGAGATGCCGAAGCCCGTCATCTTGGCCGCCAGGTCGCTGCTTAGCAGGACGTTGCGCACTTGAAGTCGCGGTGGATGATCGACGGCGCCAGCGAGTGCAGGTACACGAGCGCGTGGCAGACGTGCAGCGCGATGGTGATCTTCTCGCGGTCGAAACTGACCAGGTGGTCCGACTCGATGTACCGATCCAGCAGCGAACGCAGGTCGCCGCCGTCCATGAACTCGAGCACCACCCACAAGTCCGGCAGCGAGTCCCACGCAACGCCGACGAAGCGCACGATGCGCATGTGCTCTTATCTTCGCCTCGGACAGGAACTCGTTCATGTGGCGCATATCGCCGGGAGTTTGTGGAAGCAGCATTTTCACGGTCACGCGCTCGTGGTTGAAGACTCCGGTGTACACTTCTCCAAACGCCCCAGAAGCTGCTGTACGTGAACTTTGCCTCGCGGAATACACTTGGCAGTGATCACGTCGTCACTTCACAACCCGTTCTTACCTAAGAGTTTTTCGTCGTTCGAGG
The DNA here is from genome assembly GCF_018691715.1 of Phytophthora cinnamomi. Lineage (NCBI taxonomy): Eukaryota > Oomycota > Peronosporomycetes > Peronosporales > Peronosporaceae > Phytophthora > Phytophthora cinnamomi. The sequence goes on along the minus strand of NW_027151055.1, from coordinate 6,758 downwards.
CAGAATCACTGGAGACCAAATTTTGCGAATGCTGTGGTTGTTGCACGTGCTGGTGGCTCACGGGCGAACGCTGCCGATGAAATACTGGGCTATTGGATTGATCTGGTACCATGTTGTTGACTTTTGTATCCACTTGAGCGATGACGACGATAAATGAATATAATATATAATACTACAATGAACACACACAAGGTACACAGATGACAATGATGGAGTGTCTACGTAGCCACTTACTCCAGTTTGCCGTAGCTGCCCGACTGCAGTTCAGTGTTGGTACTGGTTGCAACGAATCTGGAGCTGTAGACGAACGACCCAAACACGGCGTCTGGCATTGCATAGATGTTGAAACGAAGGACACCACCGCCGACAAGCGCCGACCGTGCAGCCACCTCGATGGGGACGATATCGTCCCCACTGCATGTATAGCACTCAGCTCCCAGGAAGTGGTAGACCGATCTGCAGCACGTGCAGTGAAGCAGTGACAGGCTGGCTGGATTAGTCACTGCGACGCCGCCGAGCGACAAACGAGTGCCCCGAGAACACTTGGCCGAAGCTCTCTGACCGATGGACTGGTCCACCTGCGCCTCTTCCCTTGGGACCCGCTTGCTGACCATCTTAATGACCGGAGGCGACCACCCCTCACCTCCATGAGGACTGCATGTAGTCTGAACGCGGAAAAAATCCGCGGATGCCGCACAGTGGTAAGTACCGTGATTGCTCTGACGCTGTAACCCTGGACCGCTCTGATTTTGAGACACCGGCACATACTGGTCACGGAATTTTGCACCAACCAATCAACGCCACCATGCCTGGATTTCGCCTCGCCAAGACCATGTCGGAGAAGAAGGGGGTCGTCACGTGGATCGAGGAGCACCAAGAGGTCCCAGCAAGGGCTGCCAGGACAAACTTTCGACTATCATTAACGAATGGAAATCGTCGGACCCCGTGCAGTACACGAAAGGTGGAAACCCGAAGCAGCCTCCAGTTACAGACGTTGCTCAGTGGGTGGAAACAGCCTGGAAAGATGTGCCTGACGACGTTGTTACTCGGTCTGTGGCAGCGGCAGGATTCGCTCCCTGTTACCAAGATTGGCACATCAGTCGCCATGACGCCTATGGAGAACTATTTTGCCGCAAGTGGCTCTCTCGCGACGATGATTCCGATGACAACGATGTTGAAGAGGATCTTCTCGAAAATCTGGACGAGTTCACGATTTGGGACTCCGAGGATTCCGCCTAGGCAATAGTGTACCTCCTCCTTAATAGTGTACCTTGTTAAGAATGAAGTGTGTTCAATTCGATTGTATACAGTGCACTAATTGGCATTTTCCGTTAGTTGAGCGATCCCTTGCTGTCGAACTGACAGGAAAACAGCTGGATCGGTACATCTCACAATACCCGCGATGACACGTGCGCTAGTCGCTCGCAAACGTTGCGATAGTTTCCCCGTGGTGAACGAAGTATAATCTACACGTGCGCCTGGAGGACCGCTCCTGGTCTTCCGCTGCGCTAACGACAGTGTGACCGTGTTGCGCGGGAGGAGGGGGGTCGACGCAGATTCTCAACTTCAACAATGAACATACAAACCTCAGTACAATATCACAAGATTCAATGCGGCAGCTGAAAGAGAGGAGCCGAGCAGTAACCACGGCTACGGCGTGGGTCCCGGCGTCAACTTCGGAGTGCCTGGCCTCGCGAGTGTCGGTGTCGATCTGGGAAACGGCGGCGCCAACGTGCTGGACATCGGTGTGAACGTCAGTGTGGATGTGCCGGGCGTCCTGTCAACAGCTCCAACGCTGCCCCACCCGCTGTGTGCTACAACAGTGCCCCCCGTCTACAACAACGCGCCCGCTACTGTCGTGAACAGTGCCCCTGCAACGACTACGACTGCGACCATTGAGGTCAACGCTACCAACACCAACAATGCCAACGCGAACGCCGGCAACAATAGCCCGTGCTCGAGCAAGACCGTCACCGTCACGAACGGAGACGGAACGTCGAACACTGCGTCCATGTCGAGCGGAAACGGCGCCACAATAGGCGGTGCGTCGGCGAGCGCCACTGCAAGTGCATCTGCTAGGGACACGGCTGACGCGGGTGCCACGTCGTCTCAGAAGAGGTACCGCCAGCTTCGCCTGGTGGAATGATTGAGTGCACTGTCCTCGGCGTCTGTTGAGGTGAGGCAAGGCAACTCGGGATAAGTTGGTTGTGCAGCAAGAGCTGTCTGTGTTTGGACTGCTCCGGATCGTTCCACCACGAATGCCTCCGGTCGCTGGCGTCTTCGTACTCGCGTTTGGTCTATTGTATACGGAGATACACTCCAATCGAATGCAATTCGTGTTTTGTCTAGCGTACTTGCAGTGTTCTTGGCGTGTGTACCTTACCGTACTTAGCCAGCATGTAGTAGATGCTGGCGTTTGTAGGAACGAGTCTGGTTGATGGATTGTCCGACTCGACACTCTTCTGATCGGAAATCCGCTTTTTATCAGATTTTCGTAGTGCTGGTATTAATAATATGCGTGAGTTACAAGATTGCGGGTTTTGAAGTTTCTTACAGTCCCAGACACCGATTTTAGGGGGTACTATTTGAGGCAGTGAAGTTGCGATTCGCAAGGGGTAGTACTGGGGGGGTTCCCACCGGTAACTCTTGAGTAGGCGTTTTTGAGAACCTAACCTGATTCATTACTTTCCTACTCAATAACCCGTCTGAAGGTGCGGATTTTTGCAGTAGGATTTCTGCTACTGCAAAAAATATTGAGTAGGGGGCGGAGGAGAAGGTCTCATGGCGAAGAAGAAGCAGCAGAAGCAGCAGGGTGAATCTCGTGCTCGAGGGCCTAACTGGACTACAACGGAGATCCTGAAGCTCATCGAGGCATGGCGAATTGAGCTGGATACCCCAGCAGAGAAGGGGGAGTCGACGGCCCTTCTTAACACGCGAGTATTCGAGCAATTCAAGACGCTGTGTGGTGGCACCACGTCTCGCAGTGAGAAAGCAGTCATCGACAAGAAGAACAACTTGCCTGTTGCGTACAAGTTCATAGTCGCATTTAACAACAACCATGTGGTCGGATCAACCGGCCAGCCTTGTTGGTTTGAACTGTCACGTGAGCAAAAGAAAACCATCAAGGCTGCTAACAAGACGGACGCTCGCAATGCCGACATGGACATAGCCGTATTCAATGCTTTGAAGAACATCTTAGGCGGTGATGACTCTGTCGAGCCTTCCGCTTTAGTTTCCTCTACGCCTATCTTTGAGAGAGAGGATAGTAGTGCTCCTCGTCAGACATATTTTGCGGACTTCGCTGACAACAACCAAAACACGGATGCAGCGCAATCTTCGTGCAGTGGTGGAGACGAAGGCCTTCTCGTTGACAACATCCCTTCGTCGCCAGGTTCTGATGGTGCGTCCGAAGACCAAGAAAACACACAGCAGAACAACTCCATTCAAGGCAAAAAAAAACGAAAGCAGATTTCGGAGCCAAGTAATGATCAACGCTTCCTCATGAATTTGGTTCAGCTACAGACGGATGCTATGGTAAACAAGCTCGAGGAAATTCGAGCCGATCGTCGTGCCGCTCTACGACAACGTGTCAAGGAAAAGCAGGAGAGCCGCGAACACCAGGAGCGCGAGAGGGAGCGCGATCGTGAGCTTCTGCGCGAGTTATTTGGGAGGCGCGACTAGCGCGGGTTTTGTTCTTACAAGCTCGGTTTCAGACGGCAAGCATATCAATCCAAGTGCACAAACAGCGTCGGCTACGCGTCGAAGTATCTCGCTACACGTCGATAGACCGATTCCAAACTTCTCATGCAGCACCCGTAGCGTCACGCCGTGAGCACTATAATAGAGAAACGCGAGCAGCACATTTCTTGCCGGAACAGCTTCACGGTAGTTCGTATTTTCCCGCGTAATACGATTTTCCACCATGGCAAAGAGCTTTTCAAACGTAAGTCGCCGCATCCTAAAGCCGCCATGAAAGCGTTCATCATCGAACAGTGACTGGGAGGCAACCAGCTCACGGATCCATTCCCCACTACGCGGCTTCACCCACCACTTTTCTTCGTCATTGCATTGGTCGGCCCTGACAAACAATCCACTGGTACAGGCATTGCCACTGAGCAAGTACTGCACTGCTTCATCAGTGTCGTCACTGTCCTCGCCGCCGCTAGGTGATGCGTAGCCTCGAGACAAAAACCTATGCAGAACTACTAGAGTTCCGCTAGCCAGCTCTTTCATCGTCAAGCAGCTCTTAGGAATGGACGAAAGGCCGCGCCTTCTCAAAATATGCCGGTGGAAACACAACTCATGATTTCGCTGGATTTATTGAGTCGCCAATCTTGAGTAGCCTACTAAAAATTTGCCGGTGGGAACCCCCCCACTGGTGTATGATCGATATCAGTCTGTATCTGACAACGGGGTCTAATGAATTCCCTATTTTTAAGGTATGCGTTTGACTCCGAGAGTGAGTCGAAACTGAGTCAAGAGTCATCGAGAGCCTACCCACTTTAACGGTGTTAGCCATGTCAAGCTCGTGCTCTAGGGCGGGTTCACACCATTAACCCCGTCTATTCCGGCCGAAAGCCCGATCCCCGGGGATCTGAACTGCACAACCTCCAGCGGATCGACCACGACACCAATACGAGATCGGTTGTTGGACCGAGTCTGCACAAGGCGCTAAGCACGCCAACCGAGCAAGTTAGCGATACGACGTGTCGTGTGCAGTGCAGCCTGACTTCTGCACTGCAGCGGTCATGCATTGGCGCTCGCCACTGCCACTGCGCCGTGGTTAAATGCAACACCTAGAGATCATCGGCCGTCGTCACGAAACTCTGGAAAGCGCTGATCTGCAAACCACCGCATATCGGGAGCAATGCCTGACCGTTAATTAAATTGCACCATCCACCCGCAAGAAAGCCTAACGTGAGCCAAGCAGCGCAGGCAGCAAAACCATCGACTCGACACCAGCAAATGGATGAAACTTGCACCACCACACAAACCATCGGAAACTCACACACCAAATCCTCCTCATCCAAGGTCCTCGAATTTCCCACCCGTCATACACTTCGTGAGCTGTTTCCATCTATCCACTAACAACAGGTTCCCTGCCAGTGAAGGATTCCAGATTCCCTCTCCTCCTCCGTGTTATTAACACCAACAAAGTCTCTGGTGGGCACACATTGACAGCGATGCCACCTATCCTTATTGCCTGGAAATTTTTGGTGAGTGTGCTGCACGCCCCGCCAACCAACAAGTTTGTCCACCTGCTGCTCTGAGTCAATGCTCAACAGCGCTGTATGGACGCTGCGGTCACGAAAGGTGAGATGTAATCGAACACGCTGTGTGCCCTAGGCTGATAGCAGCGTGGCTTTAGTCAAACCCCAAGACGAGGCTTCAATCTTAATCGCGCTGCCTGGCAAGCGGGCATTGGAATCAACCACTTGTGCGCAAAGCCACCAGTCAGTTGCCGTGAAGACATTTTTGCCTGCTTGAAGCGTGTACACGCGCTGCCTCAGCGCGTCTGGACGTCTTCAGTCACCTGAGGGAAGGCGCTGCAAGCTCGCGTTCCCTCTCCGCGACGAGCGCAACGTCAAGGCGCCGCACGCATCACACCGTTGTGGTACTAACGGTGGGCTATTGAGTCTGATATAAATGAATTGCTGAGGGTCTCTAATGAGGTGAGACCACCTGTTGCCGTGATCGTCGGGAACTCGGACTCAAATGACCTGTCCTCACCGCGCGGTCGCAACTGCGGTTAACCTCGCGTTAAAGCAGACAAAACGTGCCCGAGCTTGAGTTGAAGTGACAAACGTGCGCGTAATCCTGAGTTGAAGCTCGAGTCAGAGACACTGGCTGCCACCTTCAGGCAAAGCGTCCCACTTCGCTCGCGAGTGATTGCTGCGCCGTGTGTCTGGCTGGCGAGGGGCGCGTGCATTGCTGCGCTCCAAGCAAAAACCTTCCGCAGATGTGCGGTCGCTTTCAGACAAGCCGCGACGATGTGGCGTGCTTAAATTGAGCAGTGGTTCAATCCTCCCGAGCGTCCCCCCATGTGACAGTCTCAGTCCACGGCGCGGCGTGCGCTGCATCGCGTCCCACGCGTCGTAGCTCAGAAACGCGGTGACCGCTGGCACTCCACTTTCCGCCTCGCGCCCACCCGCATGGCGCCTCAACCTGCTGGCGCACTCAGTGGCACCCAGTCCTTGCTGTTTCAAGCACAGCGCAGAGATGGGGGAGCATCATCTCCACCTTTGAACTGCAACGTCGGAGAGAAGGCAAGCACGTAGGAACCACCGACACTGGAATCACGCTATCTGGTCCCTCACTTCCATTCTCCTCTCTCCGAGCCGAAGCCTCTTCCTCCTCCTCCTCCTCCTTCCGCCCCATCACCTCTACCCAGAGCCTCCCCGCAGAAGGGCAAGCAGCCAGGGAGCAGCAGACCAGGCGCTGCTTGAGCAGGCGCTGCTCTCAGTCGCCGTAACTCGTGATCGTGGACTGCGGTTAGCTGCTGGCGAGGCCCTCGCGCGCGCGTGGACGTCCAGGGACAGGACGGTGGGACGTGCTGACATCCAGCGCGTGCTCAGCTTGGCCGGCGTACTGGGAGGACGTGGGGCCAGCCTCAGTGGAAGCGCCTGGACCCCAAGAACCAGGTCACGCCTCAATGTACGTAGGATCTTCCAGTGCACAGAGCTCATCCTGTCAACTTCCTGCCCTTCGCAAGGAGAACATGGCACTGTGGACACAGGACCTAGGTGATCCTGCAGGAC